>NC_046666.1:82191295-82203530 GCF_010883055.1 Belonocnema kinseyi | reverse complement strand
TATAGTGCTGCCATCACGTAGCAAATTCCAAGTACCCGGTTGGAAACAATTGGAAATGCAAAATGCTCAATCGTTGCCAATCGATTTGGCACAATTAAGAAACACGATTCGGAACGATTGAGATATTAATTATACTGTTTCTTATCGATCTCAATTAATTATTTCTAGAAGGGTGATTTATCTTAATTTCCTTCAAATGCTAAATTTATTTTTTTTTAAATAATTTTTGAAATTTCAATGAAAATCTAAAGTACAAAAAGAATTTTTTTATTTATTTAGTATCTCGAAAATTTCGTTTTTTACGCACTAACACTTGTCAGTGTCTCGTGAACGAGAAATTAGGTCAAATTTGTTGTTTCGAATGGATTTTTTTCAAAAAGCTATGAGGGTAAAATCATCCGCTTTTCACTTATAATGTTTCATGATATTGTTATTTACTTTCAAATAGTTCTTCATGCAATTATGTAATACCTTTTAGTCATACAGGAGTTTATTTACTTGTACTTTTCATTTTTCTGTGTAAGGTATAGGCCAAACGTGCAAAAAGTTCTGCCTTTTATGTTAATTATTGCGCTTTCTAGGTGGGCAATTCAATTCTCACTTTACAGTTGGATAGATCTCAGAGTCCTTCGTATGCTGGTTGAATTTAAGACATTTTTGTAATAAGTCATTTTTTCCGACAAATACCTTAATGCGTGCGTTAGAAGATCTGGTCGCAATTGCAATAGTTTTATTTTTCAGCGTTACAAATCTAAAAAAACATAGTGGCTGTCTTAAATTCTCCTAAGCCCAATTGAAGCGCATCTACTCTCAGTGGTATGATAAAATAATAATAAAAATTAGTATAAAAAATATCATGAATATACCACGGAGTGTAGATGCGCTTGAAGTCGCCTTTAGCAGACTTCAGTGACAGCCAATGTGTTTTTTTTTTTAACGCTGAAAAATAAACCTATTGCAATTACAGCATTATCTTTTAACGTAAATTTTTACGTACAATTATAATTGCAACAATTTACATATTTATTTGTTTCCTTTGATTATTTATAATGCGAGATTACTTTGAGGTAACTTCGTGGTAATGCTTGCGTTCGTTTGGTCCGCCAGGGCTTAAACAAAAAGTTTAAAAGGAGAGCTCAAAAGACCAAACAAACTTATCTTCTTCAAAAAAGTATATTTATAATTAATAATTACTACACATACTCTCACAACACACCTTTACACAAAAACATTAACGAAAATTCATATCTTTCTCTAAATACATATACTTTCCAGTCACATCGAGTCACATTCATTCACATGTGCCGACACAAAAATATAATGTTCCAAATATTCAAGAAAAAACGTATGTCTACAAAATAAACGGTTTAATCTGCAACAGATTTTACAAAACTCATTATCTTTTAAACATTTTCATATAATAAAAATATTTGCACTTTGCATTCTTTATTTTGCCTGCTACATTTTCATACAAAAATTATATACTCTCCTAAAATAAGATAAACAATAAAAAAGATGCAGAATCGCTTTGACCTTAATCTTAAATTATCGAGCCTGGAAGCAAAGACTCACTAACTTATTTACAAAATGGCCTAATTTTGTATTATCTTTTTCAATCAACCTCAAAAAAGGTCCTTTCCAGCGGCCCTTCTTTTCTGTTGTTGACTCAGATAAACCGAAATTGGCTGACGAATATTTCTAGCAAGCATTCTCTGTTTAAACCACTTTAAAGCCAAAGAACTTTGTGCTTTTATTTTTTTTTCTTTTTTTTTGAGACTCATAACCTCAAAATCAGTTGTGCTTCCACAATCACTTGCAGAAATAAGACTTTTACTTTTTGATGCAACACTGTAACGTCGATCATGCATTCCAAGAGAAGGTGTCGTGAAATCATTTTGTTTCGAGACCTTTTGTCTCTTTTTCGGTCTTGGAACATCTTCAAGATCTTCGATCAGTTCATCCGGCAAGCGTTTAATATTTCCGGAACTAATCACAACCTTTGATTCTTCAACGCGTCCCTTTTTCTTATTTTTCTTTAATGCCTTGCCTGCTTTTATGCCCTCAGATTCCTTTTTGCTGACATGCAAAGTCTCGTTTCTTGCATCGGCAAAACTTAAAGTTTCGAGTTCATCCTCAGAATCGGAAGACGCTTCGTAACGAGTGGAACAAGCCACTGGGAACTTGTCTCCAGGTTTTCTTTTCTTCAGCTTCTGATCTTCTTCATCTAGATTCTTATTTCTTTTCTGCTTCTCGGATTTGGAAACTTTAGTTGCTTCTGCTTTTGATCCCTCTTTTTCTTTCTTCTTTTTAAGTTTCTTCGAGATTTTCCTGTTCTCTTCATTTACATCGATAAGAGAAACGTTTGCTACAGGACTTTTTGCCAATTTAGCTTCGGAATTTTTTAGAATTTTG
The DNA here is from genome assembly GCF_010883055.1 of Belonocnema kinseyi. Classification (NCBI taxonomy): domain Eukaryota; kingdom Metazoa; phylum Arthropoda; class Insecta; order Hymenoptera; family Cynipidae; genus Belonocnema; species Belonocnema kinseyi. The sequence goes on along the minus strand of NC_046666.1, from coordinate 82,201,118 downwards.
TCGGTCGAGTTCTCGGATTCCGATTCTGAACAAAGATTTACTTTGAATTTTTGTTCTTTCTCGGGAGATTTTTTCTCTGCCTCAATTTGCATTTCACGTTCCTGAATATCTGTTTCCATATCTGGATTTTTTCTTTCCTGGCCTTGGATTTCTGTTTCCGGTTCTTTAAATTGATTTTCCTGGCCTGCATTCACAACTTTGGTGGAACAGTTTGGACTTCGTCGGATTTCTTTGACTTTGGAAGGTGACTGCTCTTTTCCCGGTTCTTCGGGTTGTTTCTCCTTGTTGTCGTCATCTTCTTCTTCGGTAGCGGAATTTAAATTGTCGGTATTGGTTTCTGGCATAGTTACTTTAGGAGATTTTCCTAAATTGTGTTCAAAAACAGAGTCGTCACTGTCTTCTTCATCTTCAGCGTCCTGTTCGTCCTCTTCGCTTTCATCTTCTTCTTCACTCTCATCAACGACGAAATCTGCCAGATCTGAACCTTCATCTTCGGAATCCGAATTTTCGGTTTCTGAGGCTTGACAATTATCCGCAGGTACGTCATCATCAGAATAGTGGGTAATAGTTTCACCATCGAGATTATATTCTTTGGCGATGTCGGAGTCTATACTTTTCGAACCGTCATCGGCAGAGTCTCCCCCGTCATCCTTCAAATTGACATCCATTTTATTAAGTACTACTCGAGGGTTTGACCACTTGACTTTGTGTATGTCAGATTTCAAGATTTCAAAGATCTCAACAGATTTTACAAAAATTTCAGAAAGTTTTCGTAAAAGATTTCGAAAAAATTCACAAGGATTGTTAGGCTCATTTCATTTTTTCTAAGCTATAAGACATACAAAAATTAAACAAAACAGTATTGTAAAGAAAATCGATAGAACTATATTGAAAACGTTGAACTCTATGGAGATATTTTAGATACTGGTATACTTCATATATCAGGATTTCTACAGAAATTCGATTTCAAAATTGCTGGCCTTTTGCATTTACAGAAACAGAGAATTTTCATTAACGAATGATGATCACGCATTTATTAATTCATATCAAATTAATCTATTTAATGCCCATATCTTAATTAAGTTCAAATGAAAAGATTCCATGTCTTTAAAACACTTTTTTTCAAATTTAAGTTTCTTTAACTTAAAGATTTTCAATTTGGAATACTTTTCAAGTTCTAGATTTTTTTGTAAATTAAAATGCTTACAAACTCGAATTTTTTTATTTATTTAAGGGCATGTGATACTTACAGTTTCCCCGGCTTTTTTCCACGAAAATGAAAATTTTTAAAAACTGAATTCGGAGATGCTATAAAATATCATAACGGACGTCCCCTGACTCTTTTTTGAGGGATATAATAACAAAAAAAAATTTATTGTGCTAAATACAAATTTTGTGCATATGCATTATTTTGAGGTTACGTCGTTTTTCATCTCTGCCTTTCCGATAATCTGGAAATTATTTATGAAATAAACTTTTTTGACTGCCTGCAAACAAGGTTAGATCCGGGAGATTAGTTAAAATGTTTATTTGTAAGTCCAAAGTTTTCGGCCAAAAATATTGTGTAGTTTGGAAGCAACGCTCAGGTGAATTGTAACAGACATAACCTCGAAATATACACGCACGTTGTTAGCAATATCAAAATTTTTTTGATAAAAAAAACACAAAAAAAGTGTGTGGGGACGTTCGTTAGCATGTTCGCTATAATTTCCCACATTTTGAAGGCAAAATATTTCTTATCCTAGGAAAAAAGCCGGGGGAATCTGACACTGGACAAATCGATACTATTTCCTAAGCGCTATGCAAATTAATCACATTTTGCTAAATTAAAACTTTTTTGAATTAACCCACAAAAAAGTGTGTGGGAACGTCCGTTAGCATGTTCGCTATCATTTCCGAAATTTTGAAGACAAAATATTTATTATTCTAGAAAAAAAGCCGGGGGAACCTAAAACTGGTAAATTCGACAATTTTTTAAGTATCACATGCCCTTAAGACCATCTGGGCATAACCCCAAAGACTGTTGCCTGGTCCTAAATTTATATAATTATAAAAATAACAAAAGCCGACATTGTTACAAAAAGAACTTTTTTTATAATTGTAAAAATTTAGGATCAGACACACGTTTCTTAGCGTTGCTTATTTAATTTCCCAAATTTTTAACCCGATATCGCGTTTCGTGAGAACGTAAGTTGGGTTTGAAAAAAATGTAAAGAAACAATTTGAGGTTACACTCACATGGCCTTAATTGTTTAATGACAGAAGTGAAGGTAAGTGGTAAATATAATGGCAAAGGCCTATATCTGACAGGCCTATCATTAATTAACCAGTCTAATGTAACACATTTAAAAATTTAATTATTTAATTTTAACTTCGATAATATATAAGACACGAATCTTTTCTGTATGCATTATTATTATCATTAATTGGTAATGATTTCCATTTTGACGTATTTTCAAAACCAAAAACTCAAACTTAAAATTTGTTTTTATTGAAACAAGAAATTATTTTTAATTTGTGATTTACCATTTTGATAGGAAGTATTTAAAATTAAGTATTTATTTAGAAAGTATTTATAAGTATTTATTTAGAAATAAATCCTTCAAAATTGTACAATTCCAAATTAGAATTAGTTCAAAATCGAAGCTTTAAAAATTAGACCATCTTCAAAATGCATGTAATTTCAAATTTTAATCTTTCTGAAACTTAAAATTCCATTAAATATAACGGGAGTAGTTTTAGGATGTGACGATCAATATAAACCCCTAAAAAAGGCGTGCAGGTGAGAAATAACTATACTATTCTATTCACGAAAATGCATTATTTTAAATAATTGAAAGCTTTCAAATTGAACAATTTTAAAATTTAGGAAAATTAAAATTCAAGAGATTCAAAACCAAACATTAAAAACCGATCAACTATTTCGATTTGAAAACGTATTTAAAACAAATTGCTGATTTTCAAACTCCATCAACTTAAAATAATTAATTTTTTAACCATATTCAATTGAAAAACAGTTCAACAATTAGGGTAATCATATGGAAACTCTTAAAATATGAAACCAAATATATATGAGTGTTGCTCTATAAAATCGTTCAATTTTGACTGCATCCAAGCTTTTATATAAAAATTATGAGTTAAATTAATTAATTAAATTATGAACTTTTAAATTACTCAATAAAATTGAACGCAATCAATCAAATTTGTGTCATTGGAAGCGCTTTGTACTTTAAACTATTATAAAGGAACATTTCAAACTTAAAATTACTTAACTGTTAAGGCTTACAATAAGAATTTAAAAAAATCGATTTCTAATAGTAAAAAATGGTTAGCTCTTTGTTAACTGAATATACGGAAATTTGTTTGAAAACGATTAATATTTTCTACCTCCTAGAACGTGCTGAAAATAGAAAAAATTTAATTTAATCGTAAAACATATAAAAAAATGAATTCTTGAAGTCAACCATTTTTCATGTATGTAGAATTATATTCCTGAACAATTTATGCACAGAAAATCACTTCAAAAATAAATGATAAAAAGTAAATAATCAATTTAATAATTATTAACAATTACAATTTTTGAGCAATATCCACGTTGTTTCTGAAATGAGGAAATAATTGAAATATGGCCCTTAGGTAACCGTCTCTTTTTCAGAAATACAATACAAATTTTTGGAGGAAATTTTATGCGCGGCATTTAAAAAAGATAATAATTCAAATGGAAAAAAGTTGATTAATTTTGTATTTTTTATATATTTTTAATGGGAAATAGGTACTTTCATCAACTCTTTAGGTATGTAATTCAACACATATACAAAAAATAAAGACTGTAAGAATTCATTAATTGATTTCAAAAAAAGATTTTACAGTATATTCAGCTTATCAAGAACTAACAAATTTTTGCTATTAAAAATTAATCGCACGAAATTCACTTTTTTCAGCCCACTCTATTGTACAATTTGTAATAGAGATGTTTAAATCTTGAATGATAAACAAAATATTACACATTGATCAATTTCATGCGTTATGAATTCATTATTATCGAATTTACATATGAAGCTTTCAGCAGAAAATATGTAATTTATGGTCTCAATAATGAATTTTCTTGAACTATTATTGCGCCAAAGCAAAATGGCAGGCATAAAAATAAATAATAAATTAATTTAAAGCATTCTGTATAAATTCTTGTAAATTAGTCGTTGCGGCGACTTTCTGGCGAAGTGAGCCCGAATTCTGTCTTCTTCATATACTTTGCTATACATTTCAAAAACTTTAATTATATTGAAATGCTTTTTAAAAAGAAAAAATACGTTAATCGTAATACAAATATTTCTACACAGGAATCATTTGTATGATCAAATTTAAAATGTTGAGAATTCAAATTAATTGCCTTTAATTAAAATTAGAACAAAATCTCACCTCACTCTCGCTGCTAGTTTGGCTGAACATAAAAGCAGGAATCTTCGAGCTAACATCCAAAAATTCCTTATCTTCGATTTTCTTCCCGATCCCCTTCTTTCCACTTCCCTCTGGATCCTTCAATTTATTCAATCTCGCCTTCATCGGCGATAAAGACGGTGTCGTGCCAATGCTCTTACTTTTCCGAGCCCTTATAACTGTTGGAATTGACTCATCATCCATTGATTCCTCATCCGATGATTTGCTTTCTCCATTTTCTCCATCCCCATTTAATTTCTTCTCAGTTTGTGATTTGTTCAATTTCTTCGGCGTCTTTTCCGACATTTGCCCTTCTTCGGAATTAGCTTTCAATCTCTGAACAAGTGAATTAGAATCATTATTTCCTTCTTTCCCAGAGGACTTTCTCAAGCTTGATTCTTCCTGTTCTTCAAATTCGTTTCCGTATTCCAAAGAACTAGACATCGATCCGTTATTATCGAAAGATTTCCTAATCGACATTTCCTTCTCTTCCATTAATGACTCAACCCCAACGGATTTTGATTTCGATCTCCTTTTCCGATTTTTATCAAGACCTTCTTCATAACTTTTCAGCAATTCATCCTCATCGTCAGAATTGATAATCTCTTCCTCAGAATTAAAAATTTCTCCCTCTTCCAAAGACTTCGACAGCAAACTTTGATCCTTCTTTGGTGTTTTCTTCTGTCCTGCAGCTTCCACCTCGTTCACCTCCGCCGACAATCTCTTCTTCTTTCGAAGACTACTTGGAGTTTTCTTCTCTTTTTCTTTCGATTCAGTTTTTCTTGCAAATTCAAGAGAGTTCGACCTCCTTTTACTCAAGGATCTACGATCTCTCGGCTTTTCTACACCTGCCTCAATATTTACTTCAGTCAAGGTCGTATCCTTATCCATATCTTTTTCCGCAAAAGATTCTTTCTCACTGTCAAGCATCGAAATCTCGTAACTTTCATCTAATTCTGAACTGTCTCTCTTCCTTTTCCTATTTTTCTTTTCGCTGCTTTTGTGCGAATTCGAAATTTCATCTCTATCGGGAGTCACTACAAGCTGGAAAGAAGTCGGTCCACTTGAAAGCGAATAGGAATCTCTTATCTCAGAAGAATATGACTTCCTTTTATCGGAATTAAGAGACTTTCTGTTTAGAGAAGTTGCGGACTTTCTGTCAGGTATACTTTCTGACGAAAGATCATCAACCAAAGATTTTAATTCACAGTTATCAGACTCTGAATCCATTTCCTTGGATTTTCTACTCTTCTTCTCCTTTTGATCGCTATAATCAACAGAATCTAACTGTTTATTTCCGAGACTGGATCGCTGTTTAGAGATTGAGAGCTTCTCACTTCCGATGTCTATCATACTTTTTCGAGGTTTGAAATAACGGCACATTTTCTCCGAAACGTCAATCGTTTCTATATCACTTTCATGTTTAGAATCATCCATTTTTTGATCTGAAACGTCTACTTCCATAGGTTCCGGGAAAAAGTCTTCATCTTTAGTTTCGTCAATCAAATCAATGCCTTCATCGACTGCAAATTCATTGAAAAGTTGGTTAGATGGGTTATCATCTTTCTTCGGAGTCTTCTCTTTATAAGGAGTCTTCTCTTTATAAGGAGTCTTCTCTTTTTTACTAGGATTCTCTTTGACATTGGAAATTCCCTCTGAACTTCTAAAATTATTCAACTCATTACTTTCGTTTTCTTCTCCAAAACTTTTGTTCTCCAAGGATTTCCTTCCTCCACTTTTCCTCGGCGTCTTCTCTTTCAAAACTTCTTTTCTCTTTTCTTCTTCTAAATTCTCGTATTCTTCTAAATCCTCGTCTTCTTCTAAATTCTCGTCTTCTTCTCCGGAACTTTTCTTTCCCAAACTGGATTTTCTGCCGCTGGTTCTCCTCGGAGTCTTCTCTTTCAAAACTTCTTTATTATTATCTTCATCTAAATTCTCGTCCTCTTCTCCGGAACTTTTGTTTCCCAAACTGGATTTTCTCCCCTCACTCTTCCTTGGAGTCTTCTCTTTCAAAACTTCTTTAATACCTTCTTCCAAAACCTGGTCTTTTTCTCCGGAACTTACATTTTCCGAATTGGATTTTCTCCCGCCACTCTTCCGTGGTTTCAAAACTTCTTTACTCTTTTCTTCCTCCAAACTCTCCACTTCTTCTTCGGAACTTTTCTTTCCCAGACTGGATTTACTGCCGCAGTTTTTTTTCGGAGACTTCTCTTTTAAAACTTCTTTATTCTTTTCTTCTTGCAAATTCTCGTCTTCTTCTCCCGAACTTTTCTTTCCCAAACTGGATTTACTGCCGCAGTTTTTTTTCGGCGTCTTCTCTTTCAAAACTTCTTTTCTATTTTCTTCTTCTAAATTATCGTCTTCTTCTCCGGAACTTTTTTTTCCCAAACTGGATTTTCTGCCGCTGCTTTTCCTCGGAATCTTCTCTTTCAAAACTTCTTTAATCTTTTCTTCCAAACTCTCGTCTTCTTCTACGGAACTTTTTTTTCCCAAACTGGATTTCTTCCCGCTGCTTTTCCTCGGAGTCTTCTCTTTCAAAAATTCTTTACTTTTTTCTTCTTCCAAACTCTCGTTTTCTTCTCCAGAACTTTTCTTTCCCAAACTGGATTTCCTTTCCGCACTCTTTCTTGGAGTCTCTTTCTCTTTCCAAACTTCTTTAATCCTTTCTTCCAAACTCTCCTCTTCTTCTTCGGAACTTTTCTTTCCCAAACTGGATTTCTTCCCGCTGCTTTTTCTCGGAGTCTTCTCTTTCAAAACTTCTTTTCCCTTTTCTTCTTCTAAATTCTCGTCTTCTTCTCCAAAACATTTCTTTCCCAAACTGGATTTTCTGCCGCTGCTTTTCCTCAGATACTTATCTTTCAAAACTTCTTTACTCTTTTCTTCTTGCAAGCTCTCGTCTTCTTCTTCGGAACTTTTCTTTCCTAAACTGGATTTCTTCCCGCTGCTTTTTCTAGAAGTCTTCTCTTTCAAAACTTCTTTTCCCTTTTCTTCTTCTAAATTCTCGTCTTCTTCTCCGGAACTTTTCTTTCCCAAACTGGAGTTTCTCCCCTCACTCTTCCTTGGAGTCTTCTCTTTCAAAACTTCTTTAATCCTTTCTTCCAAACACTCGTCTTCTTCTACGGAACTTTTTTTTCCCAAACTCAATTTCTTCCCGCTGCTTTTTCTTGGAGTCTTATTTTTCAAAACTTCTTTCGTCTTTTCTTCTTCCAAGTTCTCATCTGCTTCTCGGGAACTTTCCTTTTCTAAAGTGGATTTTCTCCCGCCACTTTTCCTTGGAGACTTCTCTTTCAAAACTTCTGTCAAACTTTCGTCTTCTTCTTCGGAACTTTTCTTTCCCAAACTGATTTTTTTCCCACTGCTTTTCCTCGGACTCTTTTCTTCATAAACTTCCACATTCTCCTCTCCCCCGAGATTTTTCTTACCTAAACTAGATTTCTTCATCGGAGTTTTTTCTTTAAAAACTTCTTCTTCGACTTCCATTTTATTATCTGAATCTTCATCTCCGACATCGTTATTTTCAAGATTTGAGGTCTGAAAATCTTGTTTGCTGGAACGTCGTTCCTTTTTCGTTTCAAGTTCCGGTACCTCGTTACTTTTGGATTCGTTTAAACTCTCATTGTTGCTGAAGTTGAGTTGGCTGGCCAACAATCGACTCCTGAGTCTTTTTTCGATGCCCGTGTACTTCTCCTTTTTCTTTACAACGGATTTGACGCCGGTTATTTCGTCGATTATCATGATGGAATCTTCGGCAGGGTCGATTATCGATTCTTCGATTTCATCTTCTTTGGATGAGGAGACTTCTTGAGTCTGATCATCGTCTGTTTTCTCGAAACTCTCGTGAGAGGAATTTTGATTATCTGGCTGTTTCTCCGAAGTTTCTAATAATGAAGGAATAGAAAAGAAATAACAGAAATTCGATATTGGAATATTAAACATTTTTAATTTTAATAAAAAATAGAATGCCCAGATTGATATTGGAATACTAAACATTTTTAATTTTAATAAAAAATAGAATGCCCAGCTAATAGAAGTCCCTAATTCAAGATAGCCACTCAAGAATCAGAACAAATTTACATTTATTTCCTGGTATTTATTTATTTCTCCCAGTATTCAAATTTTCGAACTTAAAACTTCAAAACTAAAGAACTGATAATTTGAGGTACATATATGAAAAAAAGGCACAGTGAACTTGAATCAAGTTTTAGAGAAAGTTGAATACTACTGGGATGTTTTTCACGTTTTCATCATTTATGATGGAAAGTAATACAGTATTGTAACTTTGGATCTATCAAGTAGTCGTCAATTTTCCTGAATCAGAAAAAACGGTTTCTAGAAGCATGACTCTCGGCCGGTCTGCCTGCAATAACTTTCGACGGAATTTTCTAATAAAATATTCCTTTAGTACCAGTGGTGTAGTCCTAAAAAAGTGGCCTGGCGGTACGTTCATAGAAACTTTTGAACATACACACATACACACACAATTAGGTGTGCAGGATTTCACCGGGAGCGGGTGCTAATCTGAAAAACTACACCCGATCTTTTCAGCCATTACCAGGTCTCACGCTCGTGGGATAGGTTGTCACAGTCTGTGACGGAATCAATACAACGATCCGGCAAAAGTCTGTGCACCCTGAGGATACGGAGCGACCCAAGGACGACCGCCTTCTGCATTTTCCCGAAAGTGTTTTAGCATATTGTTGACACGCAGGGATGCTTTTCAGGCTATTAATCAGTGAAAGTGTGGTACCTCCAAGAGCGCCGATTATAAGGACGATCAGTTTAACAGAATATTCAGGGTACAATCGTCGCAACTCCCTTATAAGGTCTATACCTCTCTTTCTTTTCATTCGACTTAGCTATGATGTTTTTTTCAGCGGGTGCCAAAAATTCGATAACAAACATGGCTCGCTTCTTGAAGTCAAAGAGAGCGATGTCAGGCCTCCAGTGTGCAACAGAAACAATTGTCAAGAATATAAAGTTCCACCGTATTATATATCATTATATATTCTAGGATATATATAGTTCAGTTCGGTTTTGATTCCTCTAGAATCACACCGAAGGGCCTATGACAAAGCCACCGAACGCGTCCTCGGGTTGCGGATAGAGGGTCCCTGTACCAAGGGTTTCTGCTGAATATGGTTACCAAAATAAATAGGCAATTGCGGACAATTGTCCAGGGGTGGTCCAGAAAGAATTAACCCCCAAGCGGAGGTGTGAAAACCGTGCCGAAAGCTGAATGGCACCTGGGTGAGGTGTCTAGAACGGTGACTCTGGGATACCAGGGGACCTCTCAGAGTAAGCAGCCTTATCCTTGCATGCGGGGCTCTACAAGGATGGACGAACCCCTTTCCCTAGCTTCTCGTGGGAACAACAATGACAACACCAA
>NC_046666.1:82175596-82191195 GCF_010883055.1 Belonocnema kinseyi | reverse complement strand
TACCGCGATTTCGCTGGAAGCGAGTGCAATTTTTCAGATTAGCACCCGCTCCCGGCGAAATCCTGCGGTTGTCCTTATGACAAATTTTTAATTATATATATATATATATTCAAAATTTTCAAAAAAAGATAGAATAAGTAAAAGAGCCTTTGGGGAAGTATCCCTTTTTGTTAAAAATAATATCCCATGTATTGAAGTTCATATCGATAATCTACTAACAATTGAAGCGCATGCCATTGCTCTTGAAAATAATATCCTCATTGTCGCCCTTTACGTTCCTAAAAACAACATAATACAGTCTGATTTGCAAAAAATATTTAGCTTAAGCAATAAAATCATAGCTGCGGGAGACCTTAACGCCAAACACACCTGTTGGAACTATTATTATTATAACAATAAAAACAGGAATGCTATCTTAAATTTTATCGAAGCAAAACCACTGCATTTAGCCTACCCAGATGAATTCACCTTATATCCGCATAATATGAAGGCGCGACCAAGTATTGTAGATCTGGCTCTTTTTAAAAACATACCAGAACCTAACTCCATCAGTACACTCGATGAACTCGACTCGGTCCATAAATCTGTGTTTATGATAGTTAATGAAAAGAAAATTGAAAAATTAAATACTAAACCCATTAAAATCTTGAATTATAACAACGCTGACTGGAAAAACTTTAAAAAGTATATTAATGAAAATCTAATGATTAACTCTTTACAAAAACTTACTGATTCTATTGACAACTGCCTGACTGAAATGACGCAATTAATTCAAAAAGCAATTAAACTTAACATACCACCAAAATCCTTGAAAAATTATAATGCAACATTACCGGATAGCATACTTTGTCAAATTCATCACAAAAATAATCTCCGTTCAATCCAGCAAAAAACAAGGAACAAACGTCTTAAATCGATTATTAATGAAGCCTGCAGAACTATTCACAAAAAAATTCATGAACATAAAAACAGGGAATGGGGAAACAAACTTTCTACAATCAATACTAAAGACAATTCTTTATGGAAACTTACACGGATACTTAAAGGCAGAAATAATAAATTCATACCCCCCCTGGAAACCCCAAATGGAGTTATTTTTAAAGACAGGGAAAAGGCTGAAATTATTGCTGACAATTTTGAAAGTATTCATTACTTAACTAGTGGAATGGGCCAAGAGGAACATAATGAAGATATAAAGAATAAATATGAGAATATCTTAGCATGTGAATATAATTTAAATGATATTAAACTCGCTACCCCTAAAGAAATTAAAAAATGTATCAACAAAACAAAACCTAAAAAAACACCGGGCATGGATGGGATCCAGAATATAATCATAAAATATCTCCCTAGAAAAGCAATTATTCAAATCACGCACATTATAAATGCTTGCCTCAAGCGGGGATACTTTCCCGAGGAGTGGAAAAAAGCGAAAATCTTACCCATACACAAACCAGGGAAAGATAAAAAACTACCTCAATGCTATAGGCCAATTAGTCTGCTGCCTACGCTTAGCAAAACATTTGAAGCAATATTATTGAATAGGTTACAAATGCATGAAAATGAGAAAAAACAAATAATACCGGAACAATTCGGATTCCGTAAAAGTCACTCCACAGTCCAGCAGCTAGCTCGCCTCACAGACTTTATAAGCACTAATTTTAATATAAAACATAGTACATGCTCACTCTTCCTCGACATTGAAAAGGCTTTTGACACAGTGTGGCACAAAGGCCTTATATGTAAGCTAACCGATTATCAAATACCGCAATATCTAGTTAAAATAATAAATAATTATCTAAGATTAAGAACCTTTCAAGTGCAAATAAATGATTAAACCTCGCAGGAAAGAACTGTAGCAGCAGGGGTCCCCCAAGGGTCTATTTTGGGACCTGTATTATTTTTATACTTCTTAAATGACATTCCAAAAACAGATAAAGTTCAAATTGCGCTATTTGCCGATGATACTGCCCTTCATACATCATCTAGATGTAAGAGAATAGCAATAAGTAGACTGCAGAATTATATTACAGTATTAGAGGAGTACTTCCACCGATGAAAGATTAAAGTAAATACCTGCAAGACAGGTTTTGTGATATTCTCGCATAACAATGGTGATAGACTAATTCTGAAACTTAGAATGTTTGATGATACTATAGTGCATAAGAAAGCAGCGAAATACCTAGAGGTTATGCTAGATTCTAATGTCTCCGAATGGCCCTCAATGCTAAACCTGGGACCAAAATTAAAGTCTTACATAATAAATTCAATATTCTACTGATCGACGAACAAATTTTAAAGCTAACCAAAGACTTCTTTGATAACCAATTGTCGAAACTTACAACCCTGAAAAATACTGGTAAGCTACGCTACCAAGATGTAACAATAATAGGAATTAGTTTGTAAGATTGTACACAGTTTAAATTATTTAAGTAGTCGCTAATATTTAAAACAACAATTAAACAGATTTTTACGCAATTTTTTCCTGAGCATAGAAATTATAATTTATATAATGTAATAACCAAAGAAAATGAGTAACGCAATAACACTTTTTAATTATCAATAAATTAGGAATATACATCGTTATCATAAGATAGGAGTCCTAAAAATCTATTATGTATAATGAACTTTTGTACCTTGTATAAGACTTATGAACAATAAAGAGAATTTTAAACTGAACTGAGAATCGGCAGTTCGTCTGCGGCTAGGAAATCCTGGTAGCAGCACAAACAGCCTGGTATTCCGGTTGTAACTAGCAAGTAATTTACTGAGTGTAAACGAAGGTGTGAGATAAACTATAGATCCTACAACTACCATGGTAACTGATTGCTTTTTATTACTGAGTAAGGCAACATCTATTTCACGTGACACAGCCAGGCATTCCGGTTGCGACCATCAGGCGATCTCTCTTCACGAGCGTCTCTCTCCTTCTCTCCTTTTACCCCCCCCCCCTTTTTTTTTGCTATTCCGATAGGCGGCATACCGGCTATCATCCCAGGTCCTCTAGGCCAGCGATACCCAAACTAGTGCCGACGGTCGGCGGCCCGGCCGCGGTCGGGGGAAGCCACCCAGGGGCCGGACAGCCCTCCACTATGAGGACCCTTTCATTGTCATGAGATCTAATGGTATTTCAATAACTAAAATCTTAAAGACATGACTAAATTCAATTCTAATTATCTGAATTATTTTCCTGATGTAATTTTAAGAAAATTAAAAAAAAGTTGATGAAAATCGGTTAACATTTCGAGTAATTAAGCATATCTTTAAGTACTTGCAAAATTACAAGAACTGTCAACTGGCATTGAAGATATTAACCGATTTTCATCAACTTTCTTTTTCTTTGCTTAAAACCAGATTAGGAAATGGATTCAACTAATTAAAATTCAATTTATTAACATTTTAACACATTTTAATTTTTCTCAACCGGTTCTAATTCTTTTGCGTGAACGATGGAACCTCCCGCATGACCGACAATCAAGTATCCCCCTTGGGTTCTAGTAGAGGGGCAAAAATGTTAGGGTGGCGGCCCTGCCCCTCCCTGAAAACTGCACAAAAAGTTTGGGAATCGCTGCTCTAGGCGTCTCTACCTATAACCCTCGATCAACAAGCACGGACGACACCTCCATCAAGACCCCAGGTGCCTGTCGACCATCTCACTCGCTCTACCAGAAGGACAAGACGCCCTCTCCCTCCCTGTATCTTTCCCTCACTATTACTAAGAGTTAGAAATTAAGCTCGCACTCCGACGTCGGATCACAATCTCACGTTCCGTCTCTCTCTCACTATCTCAGCCCGGTCCCGTCTGTGACCGACTGGCCAACGCTCTTGCGCTTACGCAATTTACTTACAAATAAGCCGACAAAAAAAAGAGAAAGAATAAGGCCAAATAATCGAAAGCCCCCCTTATCAAGACCGCACAGACTTCTGACAACACAATCGAATTCAAAAGCACGACCTCACTCGAAGTTTAAGACAGAGTTATGATTCCAAGGCCAAAACAATTTGTCTTTAAAACTTAAAAATCTAACATTCTGAATATATTATTCTCAAATCACTAATTGCGAAATTGAACATTATTAAAGTGCCTGAGACTCAGACTCCGAGACGTAGTTGTCGTTAATAATTATGGGATTAAGCATAAAATACAAACTGTTAAATCCTATAAAAAATACTTCCTTTAGACAGGAAGTTCCAAACAGCGTAAGCTACCCATTGGCATAAATATAACTTTATTGTTGTCCAGAAGTGGGTTTCAGTCTTTCCTAAAATTAAATTCTTAATATACAGTGTGGACTTTCAGGACACAATTATGATGAAATTAAGTTTTGGGTAGCAAAGGTTCTACCCTGCCTATTTTTAGTGGCCCATTAGCCTATTTTATGGTAAACTATCGCCATTCTCACCTTGACTGATCTTCTAACTTTGTTCATAACAGGCCAAAGTGACGAAATTTAACCATTCTTTAATTTTTCAGTGCGCACTTTAAAGATAATATATTTAAAATCTGCAATTTTTTACAGTTACATGTATAAATAAATTGGATAACAAAGATCAAAATTTAGCAAGCAATAATATTATTACTTAAGTAAAACTGTTCAAATTTTAAACTTCTTCAAACAATTTGCATATGCCAGGAATAAACAAGGTAGACTTCGAATATCGGATTCTGAGATCACCAATTTCAAAATTATTTATTTTTTGAAGTTTGACATTTTCACCTGCTTACTTACAAAAGTCTTTGACTAATTTTACACCAACCATGTTCTATAGATATACATTTTGTCTTCAAAAATTAAATTCTCAATATTGTGCAAATGGCTCTTCCAATACTAACTAGAAACATTTTCTGAGCGACCAATAAGTGGCGTGGCATCGCCAGGCCTCGAATACACCACTGTTTAGTATACTATTTTGTAGTGCAAAAATACAATTCAAGTTCGCAAGCCAGCCTTCTACCGTCAATACTGATGGCTTTAACCATGAAAAATAAAACTAGAAAAATAAAAAATAAGCATTCCAATGAAACCATTCTAGTTCAGCCATAAGAAAATTAAAAATTCAAATTTATAGTCAAACAATGCAAAATAGGATGAAAGGCCCAACAGCAAATTTTCCCGTCTTCAAACGGCCTACAACATTGTCTTTAATCATTATTGGATAACATCCATAGTTTGGCTGAAAAAATTGAATTTTTACATTCTCGTCATTTATGATGAAAGGTGTTAGATTCATGTGGATTTGGACCTATCAAGGCTGTCGGCACGATAACTTTCGAAGGAATTTTCTAATCCAAATTTGCTTGGGTATAATCGTTTGAGGGTACAAAAATATAGGTCAAGTTCATTAGCCAGCTTTATAAGGCAAATATTGATTGTTTTTCAGCCACGAATTACTGCGAATAAAGATTAATACGAAATAAGGAATAAACTTTAAAATATCAAAAAAGTATCAAATTTATACTTTAGTTTTCAATATATAAATAAAAAGTACCAACCGGTGGTAGAGAAGCTAATATAACATACATTTCATGTAATAGGTTTCAACATAGTCTAGAAAATGTTCTTTGGACAGGCTGTAATCGAGCGCGAAGCGCGTGACACAGAACACGGCAATTCACAATTGCCTGATTATATTTGAACTTTAATTTACAAATGCCTGGAAACAAATGAAGTTGAAGTAGAAAGACCGAGCGCAAAGCAAAAATTTCCCTCGGGAGATGTAATAAATGTCCATTTATGGATCTAATTGATTCTAATATTCAAATTAATTAAATGCAGAAATCGACTTTAAAAAAAAGACCCGATCGATCTAGTAAAAAAAAAAATATTTTTTGCATCATTTACTGTATCTTTTAAAGGGAATGTTTACATTTCAAATTAATTGAATATAAAAATATTCTTTTTCCAAAAGGCATTCAATTTTCATTTAGGCTTGGTTCAGCCACACTGTGAAGAATTTTAAAATTAAAAAATCTAATGCGGACCAATTCGAAAGTTCAATGTTGTAGTCATTCTAAGCTTATAAAATTATACAACCTGAAAATAAGAGACACTTAACAATGTACAATCTCAAAGTAGAAGCCATCAAAATTGAACATTTTTATTTTATTTCGACTTCTTTAAACAAACTGAGTTTATTTAAAATTAAAACATTCAACATTCAACTATTTTACATTAGGGAAATGAGAAGATTGAAAAAGCACTGCAAGTGATTCAGCTATGAAAACTTAATTTGAAACCGTTCGAAATGGTACAATTTCAATTTTAAACTGGACAGTTGTTAATGTTTAAATTAAATATTGTAAAACTTGAAGCGCTTTCAATGTGAAATTATCTGATTTTCGAAATTCCAGCCATAGTCAATTTGATTCTGAATATAGTGGATCTATAATCGGTGTGGTATTTAAAGGCTTTCATTTTTTAATTCTATAATTTTAAACAATCAATCTTTCTTAAAAATGTGAAATATCTAATTAATGCTTTGAGAATTGAATAATCTTACAAGTTTGTAAAGTTTAACCATTTTAAATTAGAAATGGCTACAAATTTTGAAACAGAGATCGAAAAAATTACAAATGTGTAAGATTGAAAGATTTCATATTAATTCCGGAATTTCAAAAAAAAAAAATTTAAGATCTACGAAATTCCATACTCTAAATTGATGACAATAGAAAAATGTATTAATTACCAAACTCATCACTTTGCTCTTCAAGAAGGGAAGGTTCTGTGGGAACGGAAATCAAACGTCGACGTTCCTTTCCAGAAGTTCCAGTCGATTTTTTACTCTTAGATTTGCTAGTTTCTGCTGCTACAGAAGATGCTCGAGTTCTACGCGTGACTCTAGCAACTGGTGGAGTTGCTGCAGCTTCTGATTCAGATTTGACGTTGCGTCTTCTGAAGACGAACAAATTTATAATTATATTTCTTCTACATTTTTGATTATAATTTTTTCATTTCAGTTTTTAATCATCAGCTTTTGTAATTATCTAACATTTAACTTGTTCTATTCAAATTATAAGTTTTTAACAATACATTCTATACATTATATAATACATTCTATAATTGAATTGCAAATTCTAACTCAAATGAACTATTTTAACTTTTATAAAAATTAAACCATTTTTTATATGAGAATTTGAATTATAATTAAAACTGATTTACATTATCAAGAAAATGCTTCAAAAATGGTAAATATATATTTAAATCTTATCTTAAAATAATCTTACTTAAAATACTTACTTTAGGTCTTTTTATAAGGTAAAACATTTATTATTAAGCACGAACCTTAAATTTCTGGTCGTTTGAGATGACTCCAGATCAGGAGTTGGTGTTCGTTTTCGAGTAGATCTTTTAGGAACATTGTTACTTTCGATTATTGGTTCTGGTGAAGAATCAACTTGAGGTTTATTACGAGTACTTCTTCTTACAGGAGAATCAGTAACAGATGATGTTTGTCGAGTTCTGCGAACTATGGAATTTAACAAAATACATATAATAGTTTAATAAAAAAATTAATAACTTGAAGACCATGATATACTTTAAATTTAGTGTTATTATAGAGATATTCATCAAAAATATCTTTTATAGAACTCGCTTTTATTTTTATTTGTTTAGTCAGTATGGGTTACAATATTTTTAATATTAAGATTTTTTTAAACTCATGTTAATTAGAAAGATAATTAGGTATTTTCACTTCTATCACCAACTTGACTTCCTTGATTAGTGAGAGGAATCAAAATGGACCAAATGTATGGGATTCGGTCCATTTTTGCCCCATTTTGCTATTATCTTCGTGAAAACTATTTTTTGTCGATATAAGTGTTTTTGAAAAATAGTTTTTATTTGTCAAGAACTATTTAATGACATAATAAAATGATGGTAATGATTATTTATTACGAAGATAACACAAAAATAAAGTTTTGCCTATGCATTGGGAACATTGTTTTCCCCTCAAAATTCAACGAAGTGAAGTTATAGCTGACGATGAAGTGAAAATGCCTAACTAAATGTTAAATGTTTAATTAGTGTAACTATTCACAAATCAATCAAAAAATTACTTTTGAGGTTAGAAGTCGTAATTGAACGTTTCAATTAATTTTCAGAAGCTTTATTTGAATTCATCTTTCAACAACTGTCATTAGTTTTAGGTTATAAAACAAGAAAATATTAGAATTCCTCTAATTTAAATGATTTATACTTAATTCTGAATTCTCAAAATAAATAAACACATAAAATTACACGTTCCCTTCTAACCAATGTGAATAAAAAACCCCATACATTCTGATTACTATAAATGAAAAAAATATTATATTAATAACTTAACGTAAAAGCACCATAAATAAATAATCTATATACCATAAATAATGTAAACAATTCCTAACATTAATCCAATAAAAAAGAAATGTAGTATTGAAAACTGTACCTCTGGTGACCTTCGATTATTATCTTTGTCCGTTACAAAATGCCGAACCAAAAATTCACAGTATTCATTAATTCAATTTTTGCATAAAAACTTACCAGGTTTCGATTCTGCTTCATCTTCGGAAGCTTTCTTAGCGCGTGGCATTTTGCCAAACGTATTTAATTAATTACGACTATTTTATACATAAAATAAGTCAAATATTTTAAACGAAAATCAGACGCGAACGAAACACGTGTTTTACCGATTTCTAACCTCGTAATCACATACATATAAAACTAGCCGACGCCGAATACGAAAATAGCCGAAAACTGACGAAAATGTTTGAATGTCAATTCCTTAGAAAAACTCTAGGTGATGCTGCCGTCGAATTTACCAGCTGATTCTTGTTTATAGTGTTTATAACTTCGTGATGAGTTCATAAAAACGATAAAAACTTTAAGTTCTTTTTGTATTATTTAAAAGAAAGAAATGTTTATTATATATGTAATGAAATTTAGTAAGAAAGTGTAATGTTCATTTGTGATTCTTTATTATTTTAACAATGAGTAACGAAAAAAAGTGTTTACTGTGCAACACAGAAAATGTTAAATACGAACCTGAATTTTTAGAAAAGAGGACTCATTTTTCCGCACCAAAGGTAAGAAAAGTATTAAACGTACTAATTAAATTGTTATAATCTAATTTATCCTATAATTTTTTGGAATTTGTTTTCTAACGAAAATTTACGTGTTGTATCTAAACAGTTTCAATATGCTTCAAGAAAAAAAACAAAGTCTAAAAAGTAAATATTAAAAATGAACGTTCTCGTAAATTCTCTTTCAACTCTTGAACTTGCGATAGCTGACGGTATTTTTCTTCGTTACCCTCTCGAGTTCTCGGTTTTTGACCAAGAGCACTAGGAATTTTCGAACTCTTTTTGAGGTTATATTTTTGTTTTTATTCAGATGAAACCATGAAAGAATGAAATCTTTCAGTTTTCAATTATTTTTAAGAGTTTTCTATTTGTGTTTTATTTATTATTTATTTTCAGCTTCGAGAGTTGAGGATAAAATGGAACGAGGCGATTGCTAAAATACATCCGATTTTAAAGCTTTATGTGAACAATGTGAATACGTACCAAGTTTGCGATTTGCATTTCCGAGAATCGGATATTAAGAAAAGCTTTGAGACGAATGGGAATATTTTCAGACTGCCAGTTTCAAAATGGGGTCTCAAAATCGAGGCTCTCCCTTTAAGTCACGAAGAATTAGGGCGCGAAAAACATCAGGTATTTATTCAAAATTGAAGCGCTTATATTAGAAATTGTTTAAATACTCCTTATTCTCTTAGGATTTCGAATGTTTTTATTTGAAACGGCAATTTTCTACTTTTTATCATTTACAGAAAACGAATACAAATTTGCCTGTGGCAAGAGTAAATATAAATAGAGAAGAACCGAAAGAAGATATGTGGAAAAATGAAAATAAGGAAGATAATCCAGAAGAAATTGAATTTGAAATATCTTCAGTTAAACTGGAAGAAATTTCTCAAGAAAGTATTCAAACGGATGAATCTCAAGAAGATGAACTAGAAAACGATAAAATGGAAGAGACTGAGAAGATTCCAGTAATTCAGAAAAGTCAAGAAACTGAGAAAAACCAAGAACCCGAGATTAATTTACCATCAAAAGAAATTCAACCCGAAAAGGATAAAATACCAGAAAAAGAAAAAAGTATTCTGGTAAAGAACAGACCAATTCGACCCGATTTTCGCAAGAAGGTTGAAATCAAATTTTCGCCCTATCCTATTCTGCAATCATTCCAACAAGGAGTACAAACTAAAGCCCCTCAGATGATTCAGATAAAGTCTGGAAGGAACAAAGTTTTTGTTGTTCCTGCAGGTGCCCAAGTCATTCCTTTTTCTCCATCGTCTTCTATCTCTTCCATTTCTCCTTCAGTTACGCCCCTTTCAATGACAAATAAAAGTTCTCCTGCGATGAGAGTTCCGATAATAACTCATGTCACGTCTCTTCAAAGTGGTTCTCCAGTTACGAAATTTATTCCCGTCACCACAGTTTGTTCGAAACCTATAATTCCACATCCCATTATTCCTGTTACGAAAGTCCCTTGTGGTTCGCAAGTTCCACTAGTTAGGACAATCCCTCTAGTTACAAAAGTAAATTCTGGCAACTCGGTTGCTAAAATCACTCCAGCGCCTGGAATCAGAAAAGAGACTACCGTTTCGACGGCTCCTATAGTAACTCCTGGTAATTCGGTTGGTCAAATAGCTGCAGTTTCTGGAGTCACTGAAGGGACTTCACTAAGTGAGTGTTTACAAGTGCCTGCAATTTCTGGGATGACAAACGTTACTCCTACTGGAAAAGCTATGTTATCTCCTTCATCCAAAACTGTTCAAAAAGTTATATCTCCATCTTTACCTCCTAGAATGGAGACGGAAAATTATGACAAGGATCAATTATTGTGTGATTTGAAACGAAATCCTCTTCCAATTGGCTGGGCTTATACATTCACGAGTGAAGACAAGATTTTGTTCACTCAGTATTGCACTAACAGGAGGTTTCCAATATTTCTTCGCGTGGAAAGTGACATGACGGCAATGGTGAGACTTTTAGAGTTTTATATTTCATATTTTTGTTTCGATACTTAGTTCACTTTAAGGGGTTTACTAGTAGAAATTTTTACCTACACTAGAATTCAAGCATTAAGTCTGTATTAAGCAGGTTTCAAAAGGATTCAAAGAAAATACCAAAGCCTTCAAAAGAATTCAATTCATTCATTAAAAAAAGAACAGTTGTTTCACAAAAATTCAACTTCTTATTAATTTAAATTCAAGGGAATGAAAAAATCAAAGAATTGATGAGAATTGAGAAGAATTCATGGTAAATTCATGAGAATTCAAATGAATTACAAAATTTTTAACAATTCTAGATGAATTCCAACGAGTTTAAAAAATTATAAGAATTTGACAGATTTCAAGGTTAATTCAAGATATTTCAAACAAATTTCAAATGTTCAAAGAATTCAAAAGACTTCAATGTAAGTTGAAGAGATGTCAAAAGAATTTCAAAAATTAGAGATGAATTAAAAAATAATTCAAGAGATTTCAATTCAAATTTAAAAAATTAAAATTGAATTCAAAAGAATCCATGGTAAACTCGAGAAAAATTAGAGGATTCAAGGAGAATTGAAAAAAATTGAGGTGATTTCAGGGTGGCCGCTGGACCGGGAAACGACAGTGAATTTATTCCTTGACTGCGAATTTTACGAATTTTCAGGAGAAAAATTTGCCCCAGGTTGATTTCAGCAGTTTTGTAAATGATTAAAGTATAAAAAACTGAACAATATTTGATTTGACAAAACGATTCTAAATCCGTTCAAAATTTGAGAATTTCCAGATTGTAACTGTTTGAATTCGAAAGTCTTAATGCGAATTGAAATTAATATAATATCATTTATTCCGATAATTTTATTTTTAAATAACAATTTTACTGATTCATGAATAAAATATTTTTAATTCGAAGTTTAAGGTCTTCCTTTATATTATTTTTTATATTAAATTGAATAAATAAATTTATCAATATATTATTTTTATTAGCTTTCTTAGCCGTTACAAATTTCACTGTTCATTTAAGACGAGTAAATTTAACACAAACATATGTAAAAGTAAACAATTAGAAACTGAATTGTTTGCATAGAAAGCTTTGAATCTGTAGAATTTCGAAGAGCTTTTCAACTTTTATCGTTACGTTTTTATCGTAGTAATTCAAAAGAAGTGTGCTAACATTTTTGTTCAGAACTTCTAAATACATTTTAAAATTAACTGAATTTTTTCTACAACTTTTGGAAAATGCTGCAAATTTTTTTTAAAATCCTTAAAATCTGCCAGGTTCTGTTTTAATCATTTTGGAAATCTTTTAAAATCTGTTTAAATTTCTGTTAGAATAATTTTTCAAATTGAAAAATCATTTTCAATTTTCCTAGGAATCTTAAGAAAATGCGTTTGTTCTTTTTAAGCCTTTTACATTTCTTAAAAAGTTTCTAAATTTGTTGGTTGAAATCTGCCAAAATATGCATTTTATTTTAAATTCGGCTGTAGGTATTTGCACCAACATTTCGGTACGAAGAGCCGAATTTTATCGGGTCACAAATTTCGTGTAAATGATTTGAAATAATTTCAAGTTCTAAATTTAATTTTGATATTTTTAAAACTTCTATGTTCTCAATATTGTGAAATAAATTTTCTAAGTTTTTGGATGATGCTTAAACTATTTAAAATAAAAATATTTTAACTTCTTGTTTAAAAAATTGTTAATTAAAAAAAAATTATTTTTAATTTTTCAATTTGTCTAGCTTAAAATTTCTTTAAAAAATATAATTTGAAAATTTTTTAAAGTTGATTGCTTGATTCTTTCATTTAGAGTATTGAAAGTGTTAACGGGGATTTATATTTTTGGAATTTAATTTGAATCTTTGAACTCTATAATTGATAAAAGTTCTAAATTTTAGAGTTTATCTGCATTTCATTAAAAAAATGTCAATTGAAAGGTATTAGTACCTTCCATTTCATACGTGTAAATTTAATTTGCTGTTTATTGTTTATTGCTTTAAATGGAAAAATGTTTAGAATAGAGTTCGATTTTTTAAATTTCGTTG
Organism: Belonocnema kinseyi; assembly: GCF_010883055.1. Taxonomy (NCBI): domain Eukaryota; kingdom Metazoa; phylum Arthropoda; class Insecta; order Hymenoptera; family Cynipidae; genus Belonocnema; species Belonocnema kinseyi. The sequence goes on along the minus strand of NC_046666.1, from coordinate 82,178,122 downwards.
ACAGTGCAAAATGTTTGCGAACAGGGAAAAAACCGTGAAACGACCGGGAACTTTTTTCTTCGATTAAAATGGCCACCCAGTGAATTGCGAAGACTTTAATAAAATTTAAAAAATTCAAAAGACTTCAATGATAATTCCATGGAAATTTAAAAAAAAATAATGAATTTCATAAATTCAAAATATTTCGAAATAAGTAAATTATATGTATATTAACCCTAGAACCATACACTTGGGTACAAATTTATTTCATGAAAAATGCAATCTCTTCCCTTGAGCTAGCAGACCCTTATTTTGAGTCGGAACTCTATCCAAAGTTCAGAGTTAACGTCTGAGAGTTGGGTCACGTGGGTTGATGCATTAGTGAGTGTATATCTGCGACCAGCAAACAAATTATTACGGCGTGGGATACTTTTGTTATCCATTGTAGTTATACATGTTTTTAAAGAACACGCAGCTTATAATCTTTTCCCGATAGTCCAAAATGTCCTCTTTAAAATGCTGTTTCAAACGTTGACATCCGTTGATTGAGAAAAAATTCAGAATATTTGTTTAAAAACATTCATCTTCGCATGCTTTTGACACTGTTTCCCCTTCAAACCATTCTTTCACCAATGTGTGTTCAATAAATTTGACTTTACCATACACCATTCTCTTTCTTATTACAAAACGAAGGCGAAAAAAATAATAGGTGGGTTCTAGGGTTAATTCTAAAAAGACGTCCAGTTTATCTACAAAAAACATCTAGTTAATTTAAATTCAAAAGAATTGAAACAAATTTCAAAGAGTCAAAGAATCCAAGGCACATTCAACAGAATTCAAGTCAAATTCGAGATAATTCAAACGAATGAAAAAAATTCCGAGAATTCAATGTAAATTCAGACAAATTCCAACAAGAAATTGTACATTTTACACTTCTGATTTTAAATTTCTAAAATTTAAAAACTAATTGTAAAGTCTCTTTCACTTTTGAGTGGAATACAATTCTTTAAATTATTCAATTTAGAAATCAAGGCCTTAATGGTTAAAAAATCTTTAATTCATAACGTTAAAGACTGAATAATTTTGTACGGAGGCTTGTTAAATTAGATTATTTTCTATAATATTTCAAATTTAACCATTTTTAACCCTTTGTATATTTCAAACAAATTTAATTTTTAAAAGTAGAAAACATAACAGTTGAAATTTTCGTAATTTAAATCTTTGCAAATTCAAATGTTAAAAAAAAGTTCAGTTCGAAATTGAACACCTTAATAGCTGCACAAATTAAAGTTTGAAATTTTCAATATTGTTTCAAGTTGAACAATTTCAAACAGCAGTTAAGTCTCACCTATTTCCCGTTTCCCATACTGCACCTCCTCCGTACACGGTCATTTCCATTGGCGTAGTTCCGGCACCCCTCACCATGGTCCCTGCACGTTATCCTTCTCGTCAGTGGCTGAACAATTAAAAAAGAGGCCCGAAAAGCGGGAAGCCCTCGATGGTTTAAATTTAATATTTTAGCATGACGTCATCGGAATAGAGACAACTTTTTCTAGAAAATATTCAAAACGTAAAAGTAAATCAGAAATTTATGAATATTTGAAAAGATTACCATTCAGATATTTATGACTTACTTTTACATTTAGAATATCTTCTCCAAAAAGTCGTGTACAGTTACAGAACCATGAACTAACGTTCCTGATGGCTGGTACTTCCACCTAGCCCAGAATGTCGTCGCGGGACATCATGCTAGAAAACTCATTCCACGAAATATTTGAGTCGTTTTTTTATTCTTTTATGTTGATTTTTAGTTGGCAAATTGTCGTACGTCAACAAAAACACTGACATGCATAATGCGCAGAAGTTCTAAGGGCCCGCGACTTTCAACTGCGCAAATCAGGGCTACCTGAACTGTTTCCAATTGGAATGCATAGTATTGCGCTATATCTGCATGTGAGTACCCGCGTACTGCGCCTTACCGAGACAAGAGTCGCAGCCTACTACGAATTACAACACTCAAAGTGTGTATACACTCGAGTGTATTTATCTGTATCATTATTGATAGTATTTGTTGATTTCAAAGAGACCGGCGCTCTTCGACACATTCACAGTTAAAAAAGTTGCTTACACAGCGCCATAATAGATACAAGGTTGGAACATCCAACGAGCGTTGCTTGAAAAAAAAATTCATGGTCGCGTTAGAGGTGGGGGGCCCCACCGGCGTGGAAATAACCAAATCCGTTCGTTTCAAGGCGGATGAAATAGAAGAGACTTCACTCTAGAAGGTATTGTTCACTGTAGGGTATTGCAAAAATTGTTTTGAACGTCATTTTTTCAAGTATCATGCTATGATATAAATAGCATATCTTCAACATGATTTTTTAATGTTTTTGATAACATTTTGAAAACAAAATGAAAGTTAAACATGTTTTCTAACAATATTTAAGTTTGTACAGTCTGTCAAGTTAAAGCGTGGGTGGCTTTACTCGCAGTCGGTAAGGTGTATCGACATGATTTTGGTGTCAAAATATTAAGAAGAGCTCCCTC
>NC_046666.1:82148193-82175496 GCF_010883055.1 Belonocnema kinseyi | reverse complement strand
ATGAAAGATGGAGCTCTTCTTAATATTTTGACACCAAAATCATGTCGATACACCTTACCGACTGCGAGTAAAGCCACCCACGCTTTAACTTGACAGACTGTACTTTCAAACACGCATTTCTAGAGTCTAGATGGCAAACCTAATTGAATTGTTAAAAAATAATTTTTCCCCCCAATCGAGAGGAGCATCATTTAACTTTAAATAGAGTAATTAAATTATATGTTTAGATGATTCGCAAATTCTCAATTTTTTGTTTAAATTTAAATCACCCAAAATTATGCAATTTAAAAACTAAAGTATTTTAACACTTGAACTATTATCAATTTACTGAATTCAAAATAGAATAGACTAAGATTGAAATTTCAAGATTTATGCAATTTCAAATTAAAGGCGTTTCAAGTTGTACGATTTTTAATAGAAGCATTAAAAACTCTCTGAATTAGTATTTAATTTAATACAAATGGTACCATTTTCAAATGGTTGAGCGCTTTGTTTCGAATCTGTTGTTATCTTATATTCAAGGAGCCTATAATATCTTCCTTCATTCCTTTAAAAAATACCACAAAAAGTGCTGAATTCAGGAGTAATTCAAATCCAAATTCCAGATGACAGAAATAGGAATTTTAGCTTTCTGAAAGCATCTCAATCTAAGCAACGACTAATGCCAGCTAACTTTTGTCTGCAAATAATTAGAAAGATAATCTTAATATTATAACCAAAAAAAAAAATCGCCACCTAATTTGTTTTTCATTCAAAATGTTCTCCTTATCATACTAACCCCGTTATCAAACTTACCTTTATCGACCCTACTTCAAGTTTGAATTTGAAAAATTAAATAAATGGAGAGAATGTTTAAAAATCGGATAATCTCAGGGAATCTCATGCCGTATTTTAAATATCCAGCTTGGTTAATAATTATTAATAAAAAATACTCATTCTTCTGCAGATTTCCGTTGGACATCTAGCGACGAATTATATTCCTTATCCTCTCAAATTAGCATGCTACATAAACGTTATGAACGGCCTTCGCAAATTAGAAAATGACAAATGGTGCATAGGAATTGGATTTAGCAACAATAAGTATGTACTCAATATTTACAATTATTTGTAATTATATACTGTTCCATTCTCAAAATGTGAATTCATAATTTCTAAGTTTTTGGCTAATAAGATTTTGATTTCTTGCAGTCACTCCGATTTATGTTCAGTTCTCGCAGGAAGAATGAATTCACGATGTAAAGCTTGTGCCACAATAAGAAAGAATGAGCAAAGGAATGAGAACGAAGAAATCCAGCGACGCCAACGAAAGAAACCTTCCAAAAATCTAAAAAATCTTATCGCAAACTTGAAACGAATAAACGAGCGTCTAGAGGGAAAGGTTCGTTTCCAACTATAATTTTAACTATCTTTAAATCCGAATTACTTTTAAGAATATTCATTTATTTGAAATACTATTTGTTTTTTAGGTTTGTAAAATGAAACTCATGGTGGCTCATTTGAAAAATAAGCAATGCGTTGATTGCCTTCATGACAAATTTCTGAAAAAGACTCTGGCTCAAACAGATTCTTCATCGAATACGGCCTCGAAAAGTGATTAGGTTCCTGTTCCTTATTGTATACATGAATTAGGTTAAGCTTGTTTTTATTTTATAATTAAAATATGTTTATATAAAAGAAGGGATCGTTTTATTAATTGAAACGCCTCCCCACTCCTCAAGAAATATTTTATATCTCGTTCTACGATGCGGCGGTTCAATTGTTTGCAAATGATTTTTCATACTAAGATTGTAGTAATATATTTACAATTTTAAATATAAAGGGTTGAAAGTTGAATAATTTTGTATTCAAACTTTCTTAAAATGAAAAATGTCCATTTTAATAATTTCAAATTGAAATAGGTATTCAAAATTGGACAGTTTCAAAGGTTTCAAACATAAATAAGATAATTGAAACAGAAACAATAGAAACAATTCTTGAAGTGGAATAAATTTAAGTTTAAACTTTCAATGTTGTATTTTTCAAAATTAAAATCTTGTCAAAGTTGTACATTTTTCAACTAAAATGTTTGAATATATAAATAACTGTGAATTTGATAGTTCTAGATTGAAAAATTTAACAATGTCCTATTTTTTCCAAATTTATATCTTTCAAAGTTGTACAGTTTTCAATTTAATTGCTTTATAAGTCAAATAAATTTTAGCTCAAAACGTTAAAAATTGTATAATATTTTATATTGAATGTTCATGAATTGGATAATGTTACAAAGATAGTTTTTGAAATTAAATCATTTTTATTGTCTACCGTCTAAAAATTTTATTTTATATTCAAAGCCATCATAGTTGAATATTAAAAAAATAAATAAAAATCCTTCAATATTTGATTGATTGTAAATTGCGAACTAGATTGAAACTTTGAAAAATGGATTGAAATTAACACTTTTAATTGAAACTTTAAAAACGGTTGGTTCTAAAATTTAAGTCGTTCAAAGTTGTACAATGTCCACTTGAAAGACTTGACACTTGAATGATTTCAAATTGAGAACGTTCAAAATTGAAAATTTTTATATTGAAAGCTCATGAATTCATTAGTTGTTTTTTAAATCATTAAAGAAATTTCCATTTTATCTCTAATTTGAAGCGATAATAGGTTTTAATAAAAAAATTAAGTTTAAAAAATAAGAACTTTAAATTAAAAGCATTGATTTAAAAAAACTTATTTTTCAAAGTAGAAAAATGTCTCGCTTAATTAAAATGTATGTCGTTCAAAATTATACGATATCCAGTTTAATTTAGTTCATATACGGTATTTACCTTGGTACAAAGTTGTAAATAAATTTTTGTTGGATTACACACTAATTTGAAGTGTCAATAATAATGATATAAAAGTAAAAGCTTTTAAAATTGAATATTTTTAGAATCAAGTTTTTTAAAATAGATCATTTAAACATAAGTTCGTTGAAAGCTCAACAATTCAAGTTTGAATTTCTAAGATTCTGCAATTCTATTTCGAAATTCAGGTGAATATTTCTCTTTTCACATATATTTTTACGCAAAATCCGGCTATTTGTGCTGAGATTTTTAATACATTTTCAGAACGAATAATTTTAAATATTTGAAATTGTAATGTTTTAATTTTAATGAACGGTTGACCATTACCAAATTTTCCATCCGTTCGTCCAGTACTAACGTTATAGAAATTCTATATTTGTTTAAGGAAAATTCCGTACTTGCAACTTAATTTATTTAACCAAAAAAGATTGTAATGTGAAATTGAATTTTGAATAATACTAATGGAAAATTGTTCAGTTTTGATGACTTAAATGCTCAAATTTGAAACTGTCAATAATGGGCGAAAATTGTTTAAAAATCTTTAGTGTCTACCGTTTTCTAATTTTTTTTCCTTAAAAAAAATGTTATTTTCCCGCGTGACGTCTGTGATATTGTAATGGTCGAATGTTTCTATGACAACGCTTGGTCTGTTTCGAGGGACTTGTATTGACACGTAGGAAAATGCCTTTTACACGTGCAGTCAATCGGCGCGATCAATTAACATTAATTTACACCGAATTACTAAAACTGAAGTCCCTCACTTTGACTTGATCACAAGAAAAAAATCACAAATCGATACTAAAAGGTATTTGAACAATTTAGAAACGTTCCTTTTTCTGTATTTTTTTTTAATTCTCTCGGCAGTAATTATTCTCACTTGAAGAATAACGTTATAGTAAAAAATGTGCGGAAGTTTTAGTAAAATATTAATCGTATATTAAAATAAAAAACGTTAAAAAGGTTTTTAAAAATCTTAGGATGTAGAAATGGGTAACTGTGTGCGAATGACGATCGAGGAATTAAGTCGCAGAAGATGTTCCGAAAAGTTTGTTTACCTTTTTTTAATTATTGAAATTGCATTCCTATTTTCTCTTCCGGGTATATATTTTCTATTTGTATTTTAGGACAATTGTTTTACTAATAACAGGACTTGATAATTCCGGAAAAACTATGGTTTTAAATAGAATTAGTGGTGGTAAGTGATTTTTGAAAGAATTTGATTTCTTTAAATTTTTATTCTTTTTTTATGTTTAAGAAACTTTCTTTGTTCTGTATTTTAGATCCAAGTCATATTGTTTTCCCAACAATTGGATTCCGTACAGTGTCTCTGAAATACAAATCTTGTAAAATAAAAGTATACGATCTTGGAGGAGGTCCACAAATCCGATCGATTTGGAAAAAATATTACAGTGATGTAAGAAAAAGAATTTATGTAAATCAATTAACATTTTTAAATACTCGAAAAAGTAATTAAATGTGTTTAAATTTCAAACAATTTATTTTTCAGGTTCATGGGGTAATTTATGTCGTGGATGCAAGTGACTTATCACGACTTTCAGAAAATAGAGAGGTGTTCAGTGAACTTATTACTCACGAACACGTTTCTGGAAAACCATTATTACTGTAAGAAAAAAAATAATGCAGTATTTGCCAATTATTGAAATTGTAGGAATCTAAGGCAACAGCTATCCAAATTTAATAATTTGTTTCAATGTCCTCAAGCGCAAGATAATTAAAGTTTACCATTTCAAACCTAATTTATTTAAAAGTAAAACATTCATAATTAAACAATTTAACATTTCGGGCGATAATTATTCGACAAATTTAAATCTTGATACTTATTCAAAAATGTAGGTCTTCAAAATTGAACAGATTCAAAAGAAGACAATGAAAGTTACTTAACTATCAAGACTTTCAATAAAAAACTTTTTCGTTTTGAATATTTGACTTTGAAATTATTCGTTTTGAAATATTAGTTTAAAATTGTTGAACTATATTAAATGGTCAAATTTTTAAAGTTTCAATATTAACTATACAATGCCATTTCCCCTGATTTGCCGGTGCACACACTATTAAGAAAATCCTTTAGTCACAAAGTGTTCAAATTAATTTTTTGTTTCCAGATTAGCAAATAAACAAGATTTAAGAGGCGCGATGGACGAACTGGATATAGTAGATAAGTTAGACGTAGAAGAGTTGGCGAATTCAATGCGATGTCCAACGAGAGTAGAAATTTGTTCTAGCATTTACACGGACCTAAAAGGGAAAGAAGAAAACCCTGGAATCTCTGAAGGGTATAGGCAAGTAATCAAATTAAATCTCATTCTCTTTATTATTCGACTATCAATTTCTACCTCTCTCATAAATAAAAAACTATCTTATTTCCATTGTCTCAAATTTATGACAGGTGGTTACTGGAAACAATATTGAAAGATTATAACAATCTAAATAATCGAATAAAGAAATCCGAAATTCCAAGGTATCGGAAATTATCTGCAAGGTCTTCCGTATTATCAAAAGCAGGCTCGGCAAATCCGTTTAAGCCCATAAGAGAATTTCTCAAAGAAAGAGTAACTATTTATAGCGCATTCGTTTATCCTGCACTGGTGTAGAGTACGTCAGTAAGAGCACTCCGATCGCTCCGTCTTACTTCTTCTTACTTCTTACTTCTCACTCTGACCTGCGTAGGTGCAGATCGGAGTGCACCAGTGCAAGATAACCGAATACGCTATTAGAAACTTATTAAAACACACAATCGCAAAAAGCAAATAAATATTAACCTTAAATATCTTTCAGAATAACTCCGTGGCGCCAGCAGTTCAATAATTTGCCGAAATGCAGTCTGAGTCGCCAAAAATCTCAACAGACTGAATCTCCTTCGAGAATTTACAATACGTCAAGCCACGAAGTGCCTCTAAAAATAGAAAAGTACACGAAATCTCAGGGTGCGATTTTAAATTTTAGGAAACACAATTTTCAAACTATAATAGACAAAAAAATCAACTGAAACATTTTATCAACGAAGTATATTTAAATGACAAAGAGAGAGTTAATTGACGAAGACTCGCTTCGCAATAACATTTCCTTAAATATTTTATTTTCTCAGTAATCGTCCCTCTGAAGTGCAATAGCGATACGTACAATATTTATAACAAAGAAACAGTCACTCTTCTTTTACCTAACAATTATATACCTAAGTATTGAAACCTATTCTGATTATATTTATTCATTTCCTATCTTCACTACTTCTGTACAGTTATAAAATGCGGATAGAAAAGAGGTCTCTACCTCTAGGGAATAAAATTAGTGCCTCTACCCGTGTACATGTGAAGATTATCTAAACTAGAAATTTTATTGGCTAAGCTTCGATTTGTAATTGAGATAGTAAATCTTCTACTACTTTAATATCTTCCTTTTCTTGAGGTCCTTTCGATTTGTACAAACTGTCCAAACGTTTAGCAACCCACTCGCTCAGTTTTATGGCTTCTTTCTTCTTTGGCGCTGTACTTTTCAGCGAAGATGCGAGGTGATTCGTTACCTGCAATTTAGACATTTTGTGTGGGTTTTAAAAACATTTACAAAATATGAAGGGTGGAAAGACAAACGAGATAACTAACAATTTTTTGAAAATGGAAAAATTCTGAAAAATTCAAATACACATCGCGTTAAAAGTATTGGTTAGAAATCGTAGTTCTTATGGTAATAATACCTCAAAGTTACATTTCCATATCAGTTAAAAATAAAAACTAGTGAGGCCAAAATATTTTTTGTAATATTTCCGAAAGGCAGATATATTACAATAGCTTCATGGTTTAACAACAAAAAATGTAAATTTTATTATTATTTAATCCTCTCGTAAATGACTAATTTTCTTAATCAAACTTTCTCCCTTGTATTTAATTACAAGTAAAAAAAAGTGTCAACCCGACATGATCAAATTCGGACAATATTTTATCATAACTGGAAGCTTCTTTTCAATCAAACTTTTTTGGTATTGATTAAGCAATACCTCAGTTCTGAAGCAGATTTTTAAAAATTAAGATTTCGATTTTATACCATTTTTTTTCTCTCCTGTACGATTGCCATTTTGTCAGCTACCTTCTTTTGCCTTTCCACCCTTCCTATATTGAACAGTTTTTTTTATTTAAAGTTTGAAAGATGTCAAATCCAATTTCAAATCTTTTAAAGATGTACATTTTTCAATTAAAATACTTGAGAGTTGAATTAGTTTAAGTGTACAACCTTAAAAATCGAAAAATAAAATTACACAATGAAAGTTTATGGATTAGACAATTTTTAATTAATAAAATCGAATAATTTCCAATAGTGTCCTTCAAATTTTAAACATTTTATTTTGAATTCGAGTCCGCAATACATTTTTAAAAATAAATCTAGGACAACAAAACAACCATCGAATCTCCAGTAAAGACCATAAATGTTTGAATGAGCTCGATTTGAAAGTGTTTAATTTTATATGCAATACATACATATCCATGCATGCAGTAATACATACCAATAATAAGCCATAAAGCGCTCTAATGTTGTTTGGATTCAGTTTTATTGCCTGGCAGAAATATGACTTAGCTAGCTCCATATTTTCATATCCACCCTGTTAAATAAGTGCGAATGCAAATTCAATTGAAACAATAAAATTAAAATCAGACTAATTATTGATATTTCATTATTTCAGTATCACAGACCTGTGAATATTTAATTTCCGCATATCTTTGGTAAATTAAATGACTATGTGGATTGTGAAGTATAAGTTCCTCCATACAAAATGCTGCTTTGGAATAATCTTGTTCTTGAAGGTACAAATCACACAATTCGTGCCAAGCTTCTTGATCACTCATGAACCTGAAAAAAGGTTTTCAAATGATCAGACTGATAATACAATTTCAGAATATAAATAGTTAAGCTGTAAATTAATTATTTCAGACAGAAGATGATAAATATTTTTATCAAGCCCTTACTTTTTTAAATATTCCGTAAGTTCTTTGATAGCTTCTGTGATTTGTCCCCTTGCCTTAAAAATAGCAATTCGTCTTTTTCTAGGAGCTGCGTTAGTTTCGTCTCTTTTGATTATGGAATCTAATACTTCTACTGCCTCATCATACCTAAGAGAAAATTTAACAATCATTAAAACTGTTTGTTTCCATTTAATTTTTTATAGAATGCTGATGTGAGTTGTTAGCTTTAGAAGCCAATAAAATGGAAAACAATTAAGTTTCTTCAAACGATTCGGCTCAAGATGGGGGGGGGGGGTCAATTTTATTGGGCCCTGAAACCAACAACTGACATCAACATTCTCAAGCAAATATTTAAAAATTATTTTATAATTACATTTCCAAGGCTTCCAAATGCATTGCGTGATATTTGTGGACTCTTAGACTTCCCGGGAACTCGGTCATAAGAACTTTTAAACATTGTTCGGCTAGAGAAAGACGATAGCAGTCTAAAGCTGCGATACATACTTGTTCCAAAACTAAATATTCTAAAAAAAAATGTGCCAATATCTGTGTGTAAAGTAATTTATTTTTCACATATTTTTTAGTATAAAGTTAACTTACTTTCATTTCCAAGATTATCCACTTTCGACTTCAGGGTCGATTCCCATAAGTCGACTACATCCTTACTTTTCCGTTCATTATTTTCTCTCCAAACTCTGAATAATTCTCTAACATCTATAAAAATTAAATTGTCCACTTAAATTATTCCAATACAAGCTTAATTATAAATTAAATTAATTCTTCAGTTATAAACACGGGTCAATTTAAAACAGCATAGGTAGTTAACTCATTCGGAAAAAGTTAAACAATTAAAAAGGAAATTCTGCTTCAAATTCAAATGAAATTAAGATCTAAAGAGCAAAGTTTTGATAAAAATGTTCCAGAAGAGCCCAGGAAAATTTTCTTCTGGAATAATGTCTATCATTGTGCACTTCAATGCACGATGAGTGCATTTTATTTCATAGTTAACACGATAATAGGAAATAGACAACCTTCAACTGAATACACAGTACAAAAACCTCACCTTCATAGAAATAAAGTAATGTAAAAAATCCATAAAACAATTATTTTCGGATAATTAAAAAAATATATATATGTTAATTATCGATACATTATCGTCGTGGCTTAACATAATAATTCGCTGATTCCTTATCCCACCCATTGCTCCAAAATCATTCTGACAAAATAATAAAATCCAAAGTTTCAATTAAATAAGAAAAAATTGCATAAAACTCACCTGTCCAGGCAAATTCATCGTACTCTGAAGTCATATTTCCAAGTTTCAATTAACTATTCTTTTAACACAAAATACAAAACGAATTTCGAAAAACAATTATGATGCAGTCTGTTTCTGTCTGCTACAGACGTCAAAATCGGAGCAACAGCACAACTATGGAAAAATGGTTTTATAACTGTATAGCGTAATTTTGGTATGTGTGTATGGATGCCTCCATCTTTAACTTACCAGCGGGAAAATTTGATTATTGTAAAAGTTCCAGATTTGGAAGCTTCCTCATTTTTCTTCTTTTTTTAACTCTCCCAGATAATAAAACTTAAGAATATGGAGCGTCATTAAAATTATAAACATTCGCATTTTAAAACACTCAAAAGTTTCAAAAAAATGTGCTCATCAAAATATTATAATATAAATTTCAGTACATTGACCTAGTAAAATATAAACAGGGATACCTTACATTCTTACAATGACACATCACGTGATCGATCGCCAGCTGTGATTTTTAAAGTACGCATGCGCAATTCTAACATCTTGTTTACTCTTCCTCTGCTCCCCTCTATACCAGAGGTTTTATAGTTGTCGAAGACGCGAGAAAACTGTTGTGTGATTTTCTATCGATAAAAATATACGCAAAAAGCAAAAGTCTGTTTAGAAAATAATTAAATTCATTGCGAAAAGTGATTAAAAATGGCTGCAGTTTCATACGAGGAAAGCGATAGCCTCCCAGTGAACGACAAGGACATCGGTGACGCATTTGGTTACGGAAGGTGAGGTTAAAAGATGCCAAGAAATGCCTGAAATATATTTACGACCATATTGCCTCGTGTTGTGTAGAAAGTCCTGCGTCAACCTGTAAGAACTTGCTTCAAGGACTAGATTCTTGTAGGATTTTCTTCATCTTTTCAATGAATTTTTTGTATTTTTATTTGTTATTTTTTTGTAAAGTTGCTTCGAAACGACTTTTGGAGCAAGTGGTTTTGTTTACTACTCGATTTACGATTATCGATTCTTATTCGGAGTTGTGATGACAATGGAAAGCATCAAAATTTCTGATATTTCCATTGCACTGAGGGAAATGCAGTGGTAATTGTCAAGGACTTTTGGGAGATTTATGAACCTTGCTGTCTAAAATCTAGGTTTCTAGATTGTATATATAATTTTATATTATCATTAGCTCTTAAAAAATGAATTAGGATGGTCTCACTGCACATTGCAGATCCTATGTTTCAGCTCACTTATCGCGTGTTTTTGTCTTGCGATTCTTTCTATTAATTTATTAATTTTTTACCCGGGTTTCTTTTAAGGTACATTTAAACTTTCCATTGTTTTTTTTACGAAATAATCAGTCTTAATAAATATAGCCAATTTTTTAGAAATTTAGATGGATATTTAATTTGACTTTATCTTGGAGAGACCTCATTTTAGTTCATAAATACTAGAATTACATACTTTTTATGTAATTCGGGCCTGTTCGTGTTTTGAATCAAATATGTACTTAGAGTAAAAAATTGGTTAATTTCAATGGTTTGATTTTTTTTGTATTCTAACTCGAGCATTCGAAAAAGTCGTTTTACACCAAAAGTATTGAAATTAGCCAATTTTTTGCTCCGAATACAGATTGGATTCAAAACAGAAATGCGACCTAATTGTCTAAAATATATATAATTCCAATATTTATGAATTAAAATGGGCAATTCCATTTTGAGGTATTAAAGTGCTATTTAATAGTATGTGCAATTATAAAGATATTTACTATTCCAAAGTTGAGATAATTGAGATTGAAATAATAATCTTGAAAATATAAACTCTGCGGCAGGTTTTCCAAAATGCCACTTTTTTTGAATTCAGCTAATATTACGTAGATTACACCAAATTTAACATTCATGGTTTTTTCCTAAATTTTGTGAATTTTTTCAACTTATATTGTTCTTGCGCGTTCTCAGGATATTGATTGATCTATTTTAAATCTTATACGAATTAAGGATCCGGATGCAATGATAAACTCGAAAAATTATTATCCAAGCATCTTATGATATCCAAATGTTTACAGAAAGACTCTAGATAATGACCAGGCGAATGTTTTTTCGATGTGAAGTTTTTTTTTTGCGAGAAATATTTTTTAACAATAAAATTGAAAAGGTGAGAAAACAATTTTTCCCCAATTCCATTCTTTTTTAAAACACAAGTCATCACAACTCAGCCAAATATTATTGAAACTGTTTGAGATTCAGTACACATATGCAGCATACCTCAGTGATGTCTACAAAAAGAAGAAATAATTTAAACTGCCTGTTGTTTAATAATAATGAATCCGCTGCTCGAAGACGCTCTTTTCTGACGGAGCTATCTATCGTTGTTGGCATTAGAACGCTTTCTTATAAAATACTTAATTTCGTCAATTTTCATTCAATCATTCTCAAAATTTCCAGACTTTTTTATGTCAAAAAGAAAAAATTATGGTTACCGATCGGTCTGAATTTATAATCAAATATTATTAAACAATAGGCAGTTGATTTTTTTTGATTTTGCAGATATTGCTAGAGTATAATGTGTGTCTATACCAAGTTTGAAATAGTTTCAATAATATTTGGTTAAACTATTACGATTTAGTTTTTAAAAAGTAATTGAATTTGAAATCATAGTTATCATTTTTTTAAATTTATCATTAAAAATATGAATCGGAAAAAAACTGCAAATAGAAAAAAGTTTCGCTATGTTATTCTCTACATGCCAATAATAGACAAATTAAATTTTTTACATTAAAATGTGGATATCACCAGGCGCTTGGACAATCATTTTTCGCGTTTTCGAGAGCCTTTGCATTATTGCAACCGGACCCTTAATTATAAGGGGACTAAAATCAAACTCCTGTGCTATGATGTATTTAATTTCTAAAATTTGTTTTCGATCACTAATATGTACATACAGGTTTAATTGTTCCCGAGGGTCTTCTGAAAATAGTTGGAAAAAAACTGACTTTTAGTAGCACATCAAAGAAAAAAGTAAATTTTGCTATTTTTAAAAACTTTTAAAGTTTTATATTCTAACGTTCTCTTGCCAGCTTCCTTTATCTACCATTCCTCTGCTACATCCTTCCCATACATGCTCCCATGTTTCCTCTTCCCATTCACATATTCTGCACTTTCTTTTCTCCTTATTTCCCGAATATATCCCCTCCCTTAGCTCGTTTCCCACTCTAAATCTTGCTATTCTGGTCCACCTTCTCTCTCCTCACCCCTTTTCTAAATACTTTGGTACTGCTTCCTTTTTTATCATCTTATACCATTTATTCTATTTTGATTCCCCGATCATCCCCCACCCTTCTATTAATTGTATTCCCCTCTGCTTTTCCTCCATTTCATAATTTACTCCAGTCCCGTCTTCTATGTCTCTAGCATTAAAAAACTCCCTTATGACTTAATATCGTTTATAACACAGTTTTACCATTTTAATTTTTCTATTTGATTGGTGTCTTTTTCTATTTGATTGTTTCATTCACAATTATATTGAAATTTCACATACGTTTATTTATATACCTGCAAATTAAGACTAATTTAAAATGAAAAACGTATATATTGAAACGGTAGAAAACTAAATCTGTACCCCGAATCAGTAGCCTCTGACTATATAATTACGTTTTGGAAAGATTTGTTATGAGATTGGATTCGTTAAACCTGAAAGAGCTTTACACCTTTTTAAAAGCTTTTATTTTAAAATTTGCAGTCATCAAATGTGACTAGTGGGTGAAATTTGTTTTATAAGTCACTAATAGTAAAACGTTAAAGCTGATAGGAAATATAAAACTATTTCACAAACTTCAAAAAGTATTGGGGGTAATTTGGAACTAGAAATCCGGACGAATCATTTTCGTTTACCTAAACGAATGTAAGAGCACTTTTAGAGTTCGGTACTTCTTGTACCACAATGCATCTTTAAAGTATAATAATAATAATTATGTATAAAAATGCAAAATGCCTATTATTAGCAATAATCATTTTCTTCAGAGGCATTTATTGTTTCGTTTCAACCTTTCGTTCATTATAATTCGAACTTTGTTGAGTTATTTCAAAGTAAAAGAATGTGTTAACTACATTTTTTAAAATAAATATTTATATTTAGAACTTTTCTAGCAATAAGAAGCTAATCGCGTTGTTTGCTACTTTTTAATAATCGAAAACTTTTTTTTGAAGATAAATTGCAAGGTTAGAAAGTTTAGGGATTCATACCAATTAAAATGCATTGCTCTGTTTCTAAAGTATTTCTAAATTTGTGTATTATTTCACAGCAGGAATGCCGTTTCTCCTTTGCCAGGGCCGCTTCGTACGGCTCCGACAGAACGCTATGCAACACATTACAACATGAGTCACTCCAAGCGTGGAGTCGCTTTAATCTTTAACCATGAATTTTTCACCATTAGTCACTTGAAACCACGATGTGGAACGAACGTCGACTGCGAAAATTTCGCCAGCACTCTCCGAAACATAGGTTTCGAAGTAAACGATTTGCACAACTTGACTCACAAAGATGTTATTAAAAATTTGGAAAGAGGTGCATAAAATACAAATAACTTAAATCGAGTTGTTCATTCACTTAATTCTGACTAGTGAAAATTTTTGTCGGGGATTTTATAAATATTCCAGAAGGGACACTGAATATGTAATTACATATTTTTAAATTTTAGTCGCCGAAATGGATCATTCCAACCATGATTGTCTGGTCGTCGCAGTTCTCTCTCATGGAGAATTGGGATTGCTTTACGCTCACGACACGCCTTATAAAGCTGAATCGATCTGGATAAATTTCACTGCCGAAAAATGCCCCACTCTTGCTGGAAAGCCGAAACTTTTCTTTATCCAAGCTTGTCAGGGTGACAAACTCGATGGCGGAATTTCTCTCAAGGAACGTACTGAAACTGACGGAATGCCAACCAACACATTCCGTATTCCAAACCACGCAGATTTCCTCATTGCTTACTCCACCATCCCAGGTATTTTCTTAGCAAGGCATTCATTAATTATAAAAATTAAAAATTTCAGGCAAACATTAAAAAATTCTATTGTGAGCTTCCATTAAAGTAATAGCAGTTTATTGCCAAAACGGATTCTAATTTTAAAATACATAATTTATTTTGTTTTATACATTTTTTATTTCATTCTAACATTTATACGTTTGTAAACAGCAGCCCCCTGCCTCGACCGTGCATGTGTATGTAGCAGTAGTTTTCTTACGATCCGGAGGGGAAATGTTGGTCTAACTAATCCAACAGATGGCACCACAAAAATAAGGTCTGACTTTTTCATTGAATTGCCTTAAGAAAAAGCAAAAATAATTAAAAACTTGATGCTGTTTGTAAATATCCCCTCCGGATCGTAAGAAAATAGAAAAGTGGGGGCGATGCATGGGGCTGGTAAACATGTACCAAAATACTGTCAACTGTTTCGACTTTTTTATTTGAGATTCGGAAATTAGCCAATCATGTCTTTAAAATCAATCTTCGCTTTTCTTCTCTGATTGGTAGAAGCGATTTAACAACTAAAAGTCCTTGTGATATTTAAAATATCATTAATTTATTGTTAAATTATCTCCAAAATAAAGTATTTAAACTTTATTTACTTCCACAAATCGACAGATCAGGTAATTTACTATCTCTAACCTTTTTAAAAATACATTGGATATTTCTAAAGGTTTGTTTAAGCAATTTAAACAAGCGAAAGTGCAGTTTTCTTATGAATTCATTTCCCGGTGACGATAATTTGAAAATGATCTAGTTGACTCTTGATGGATTGTCTGCGATTTTCCCAGTAAACATGCAAATAAGTGGCAAGAAACTTCCAACGCAGATGATGGAAAGTCTCGATCTAGAGGAAAATTCGGAGGACAGCTTGTATGAATACATGTCTGATGGTAATCAGTGTCTAGGTGCTCATCAGGTAGAGACACCTAGCGATGAAAAACCCATGGGCGATTCTTTTGATGTAAAAGAAGAGTGCAGCTGTGACATCAGTACGAGAGAACTTATACCGGATACTCGTACGTTAATTTTTGCAGCTTCTGCTTCGAGGTCAAGGATAAACGATTAACTATCTTGCATCTCATCATTTTTATATCCTCTGCACATCATCTGAATTTCTTCTTATTCACCTATCACAAATGTACAATGTGCTTTCATAGTCTTGTCTGGAAAAAGCTCTAATAGAGAATGAATTCATAAAGAAAACGCATTTTTGTAGCTTCTCTCTATGCAAACTCTATCCTGTTGTATTATAAATCTATATTGAGGCTTCATAGCATATTTATTTCTTGAACTATTTTTAATTAATCCTAATAACTTCTACTGAATTTATCAAGAATTCATCTGAACTTAACTAAGTTCAAGTGAATTCATACAATTGGATTTAATTGCATTCGACTAAGTTCAAATTTAACCCAAGTACAACAACTTGAATTTTCAGAACACTTCTAACAACGTGGAATTTTTGTGGGATTCCACCCATACGATTTTTTTCTTGGGTTCATTGAATAAAAATAATTGGAATTCATTTAAAGCTAAGAATGAGAAAAATTGAACTGATTTCCAAGAAAGTAAAGATCAGTTGAACTAAATTCAAGTGACTCACTAGGAACGCCGAGGTTTAAAGTGAATTCAACTTTAGTCATAATTAATTTCATTTATTTCGATCAATTGTAATTAATTAGTATTATAAGATTATCTATAATATATCACTAAAATCGACTGAATTCAATGCTAATTTAGATTTAATTTCAGGGTAGCGAATTGACCGGGAATTGAGTGACAATAATATCGTTTTTATTTTCGGACAAGGAACTTCCGTAAAAAAATATCATTTCAATTGGAACATGAAATTTTTTGCAGGAAATGGGAATTTTTTTAATAATTAAAACTGGGGTTTAGAAGAAAGGAGTTTAAAAAATCTGATTCCAGTAAAAATTCGTCACAACTTAAAAATTCCTTCTGCCAAATTTGATAAAAAATAGTACTTCAAGTAGTTTTTAAAGTACAAGTAGTATTTCGAAGATGAAATATTTCTGATTTTTAATCTAACTATTTTGTTAAACATTGATTTTGTTGTTGGAAATTTCGTCATTTTAATTTAAAATTCATCTATTTTTAAAAATGTAACTACTTTGTTGAAAATCAATTTTTCAACTAAAAATTTAACTTTTCTGAAAACCCGCTTTTATTTTAGTTAAGAAATAGATTTTTAACAGAAAATTCAACTATTCTGTTTTTGACTGAAATTTTATCTTTTGTGGATGAAAATTGGTAGGTATAAAAGTCACCTATTCTACTTGCAGATTCATTATTTTAGTCGAAAACTCATCGGTTTGGTTGAAAGTTAATTTTTTTAAGCGAATTAGCCCTTCCCTTTTGGGTGGAAAATTGACCTTTTCAAGTTCATAATGTAACAATTTGGATCTAATTTCGTCTTTTTAAATACAAAATTCATTTATTTCGTTGAAAATTCACGTATTTTGTTAAAAAATCGATTTTATTCGTAGAAAATAATTCAAAAAATTTGTTTGGTTGAAAATTTAAGTAGTTTAATTAAATATTTATCATTTTAATTAAAATTATATTTTTTTGTTTGAAAAAGTAGCTATTTGATTGAAAACTTGTTTTTTCTTCGGACGGAAACAATTTTTTTTACCGAAAATTTTACTGTTTTTCCGAAAATCCGATTTTTTTAGTTAAGAATACAATTTTTAACGGAAAATTGAACTTTTCTACTTTTGTTTAAAATTTTACCTTTTTTTAGATGACAATTTAACTAAATAATTGAAAATTGATATTTTTTAATAAATAATTTAAGAATTTTTTGAAAATTTCTATTTTTTTGTTGAAAATTAATCTTTTTGGTTGAACATTCATTTCTTTACTAAAAATTTAATTATTCAATTTTTTGTTAAAAAAATATTTTTTTAGTTGAGAATTCGTCTTTTTTTGTTGAACATTGATTTTCTTAACTTAAAACATAATTTTAATTTACTTTAATCAACTGCTATCGGAGTTAGATGGTCTTTTTCTTAGAATGTTTAACATTTATTATGACACAAATTTCTAATACTATTATTAAAAACTGACCAGTATATCGAAAAATTAACATCTTTATTTATTAATTACTTAAGTTTTGGTTGAAAATTTATCTTTTTTAGTAAAATTTTGGATGTTTTGGTTGAAAGTTGACCGCGTTTCAGATGATTCATTGCTTTATTTGAAACCCCTTTTTTTATAATTCAAATATTCCAGTTAATCTTATTGTCTAAAAATTCATCTTTTTGGTCAAAAATTCAAGTATTTGAGAGAAATATTCACAATTTAGTTGAAAATTCATCTGTTTGGTTTAAAATTCTACTATTCCAGTTGAATATTCTTAATTTGATTTGAAAATGTATTTTGAAATTTTTTGCTCTGGTTGTGTCAAAAGATGTTTAGAAACAACGTCATCATTGAAAATAAATGTTTGCTTCTTCCGACAAATATGAATATGTTACTTTTACTTGACCGGGAAAATTGAAAAACTCGAACGCGTAAAACCGAGAAATGATCTGGAATTTGAATTCATCTGCCGAATCACCATCCTGAATTTGAATGAATTATAATTCAACTAAATTCTAGTGAAATCGTCTAAATTCGTAGAAAGTTATTAAAATCAACTCAACAGAATTGTTCGTAATTTCATTTAACTTGTAAATCAAAATGAAATCCATGCATTCGTTAAAATGTATTGATGGCAAATTCAAAATATCCTCTCAAAATTCGACTGAATTTACATTTCATTTAAGTGAATTCAGATGAACTTACAATAATAATAAATTCTTTCAAATTGCTCTTAAATACAAATGTTCTAAATAGATTCAAATGTCGCTTGGCACTGAATAAGAATATGTAAATTCAAAATTAATTCAAATCATACCTGAGAATCAGGGGCGAATGCAACCTTAAGTGCATGTGATACTTTTTCGTGTGGTAAATCGGGTTCAGTTCCCCCGGGTTCAGTCCACAAAAATTAAAATGTTAAAAAACTAAAGTCGGAGATGCTATAGAGTACTATAACGAACTTCCCCGAACTCTTTTTTGTAGGGGTAATAACAGCAACAAAAAGTTTATTCTGCTAAATAAAAATTGTATTCTATTCAAGGTAAATAAAAATACCTATGTGAAATACTATAGGTGTATTGACTACGGTTGTATATAGTTGTGCCTACTGTATGAGCGTTTTGATTGTTCATATGCATAAAATAAATTTGTATCCTCATAGAGGTAGGTTTATTTTCAGGAACAAAAAACTGACACTTATTTCAAATTTGTTTCTACCCTATTCCCCGAAAATCAAAGGCCATCAAAAAGGTCATCAATGTGTCTAACAACTTCTTAAGTTGCAGCAGCGTTAAATTTCAAAAATTAAATGAGTTTTTCTTGTTAAAACAAAGTAAACAATTTTCTTGAAATTTTATAAGTCACTATTAAGAGATCATAAAACGTCATTAAAGAAATAGATCATTTGAAGTGGCTCGAACATGCAAACAACTACATTGAATAGATTACTGTTATATTCCCAATATCAAAAAAATTTCCTCATATAAACAAGGTAAATAATTTGGTTTGAAAATAATAAAACGGTATTATTAGGTTACGGAAGGACATAAAAGGTTCTTCAATAGGGCAATCGATGCGTCTCGAAGACGCGAAAAAAGAAACCTGTTTTATATTCTCATTATTAAAAAGATTGTTCTCATATGAACAAAATATTTTTTTAATTTATAAATCGGCATTGCTAAATCATAATATGTCGTGGACGGTTCGTCAATAGGTCATTCTACACGTCTCGGTGATGCGAACAAAGTATTGTATTTCTAATATCAACAAAGTTTTTCTCGTATAAACAGAATCAAGCATTTTTTCGAAACTTCAAAAATTGAGTAAATATTATAACTGCCATATATATTCTAAAATTACTTTTTCGCAACCTTGAAAAATAATAAAAATAATTGTTAATTATAATTACATATTATATAATTCTTCGATCTCAAAGTGTACCATTTAAGGATTATTTCAGCAATTGTTCAAAGTAGCGTCACTACTGGTCCATGTATTAGCAAATTATGTAATAATGTTTAGCTTGTCATTTTTCAAGGTAACAATAAAATCAGTCTTCTGGAATCATTGGTATCTTTGTGAAATCTTTGAAATTTGGCGTGAACTAAAAAATCGAGTGGTCAAACATTCTGAATTAAAAATAATGATGAGTCCATTGAACTGTATTAAATATTAAATTCACCAAAATTAATTCCGCCTAATAAAAAAAAAAATAAAATAAAAAATAGAAACAGTTAGCTATGAAGTCCAAGTTTCCTTTTAATTCTTCAACATTTTGTTACTCCTTATTAATGAGAATATTTTGATTTTTCTCAGGATTCTATTCATGGAGAAACACCACACGTGGCTCGTGGTTCATGCAGGCTTTGTGCATGGAACTCCGTGAAAATGGACATCGTTACGACATCCTCACTATGCTGACTTTCGTCTGCCAACGAGTGGCGTTAGATTTCGAATCCAACACTCCCGATAACATGCACATGCATCAGCAAAAGCAGATTCCCTGCATCACTTCAATGTTGACCCGTTTAGTAAAATTCATCCCTAAACAAACAAACGGCGTCGCCTCCTCTTCATAAATCTCAATTCTCGAAACGAAATCGAATAGTAAATAGACTTAGTATTTTTTGAAGTTTGAAAGCAATTCCATACGCATTTAAAAGAGACCTGATTTTTGGATCTTCAGTTTTTTTTAAATCGTAAAGCTTTAATTTAAAGCGTCAGAAGTTCCGAACACTTTATTTCAGTAGCAGTCCAATTGGAAGATTTGTTGACGCATGTAAAGTAGAAAATTCTACCAAAGTCTTTCATCTTCCTCAGGGGAGAATAATGACAAAATATATAATCATAAATGATAAATTAATTAACAAACTGGAGATCTTAAGCAAAAAAGTAAATATACTCTAGCAATGTCCCGAATTATTTCACACTTCTGCCTCTGCATGTCATTAGTTTTATGTGACTTGTGTAGTTATACACAAATTTTTGATAATCTCTTTACCGATTTTATATTAATTTTAATTGAACCGAAAAATGAAATGAAATTTTTATGTTCGTTTTTCGACGTAAGAAAGCCAACATTCGGCCGATATAGAATTAATTGAAGGATGAGTTTTCTAATTGAAAGCTCATGTCTTTCTTAAGATAAAGATAATAGCGCAATTTTAATGTCAATTTAACGTAACAATCGTAAATTGTGATGCTCTAAATGTTACTATAACTTTTTTTATAACATTTGTACTTTAATCGCTATTTTTGCATTTATATTTTGTTCGATGACTTTTATACACCGGAGGCGTTTACTTGCATTTATTCTACGTAATAGATTGTAAACTACTTAAATATTTTGCTCATAAAAAAGCCGGCAGGTGCTTTAAGTTTTCAGTGCCTATATTTTTTTTGTCATTATTAAGTTTTAAGGATACCAGAGGTACTACTGAAAAGTCCAGCTTTGTGGATTGAAATTCGAAAGGTCTGCATTCTTAATTTAAAAATAACGTGATTTGTTGACTGTAAAATTAAATCCAAATAACAAAACTGTTGTAAAATTATACAAAAAATTAAAATAAATTGATTTAGAAATTGATGAAATTCGGAATTTTGTTCAAGAAAAGTCAGAGATTAATAAAAAAAACTTGCAAAAGTCAGGGAATTTCTATAAACGAAGTTCAAATAAATGTCAAGGATAATCAATTTAAAGAATCTTCATTTAAATTCAAATTTGGTTTATTCCATGTATAAAGGAATTTTATATTAAAAATGCTAAGATTCGAATTCTGGTCCTGAAAATTCTTTCCAGGGAGGAAAAATTATGGAGGTCCAAAACAACAATGTTGCTCATGTTTCACTTTTTTTTATAATAAATTTCTCCGATAGAGTTAGAGCAACATTGTTGTGAAGACACTTTGAATTAGTTCACACTAGATATCGATCTCGTTCATAAAAATTTGTATATTTTAGAATGGAATATACTAGATCTCGTTTAAAATTTTTGATAACGTATTTACAATTTTGCTAAGAAAGTTTGCAGAACGTCTTTATTGAAGCCTTTTGGGCTTAATATAGAAGTATAATTATTCAATAATTCATTGTGATCCAAATTACTTTTTTATATGCATATTTTAGACCTAGATCAAAGCGCAATCGTGATCCTTTTTATGGAAAAGTATGTATTTTAGGTCGACGTAGTACTTTTATACAGAATAGAAATAAATACTCGTTGTACAAAAATACTATTATGTTTTTTTAAATTTTCCTTTAAATTAAATAATCAGGGAAATCGGTGATTGATACTGTTGAAGCAAATAATAAATATCACACTTATTATTATTGAAAAGAATCAGAGAGAATGACCGTAAATAGATTAAAAGATTGTCTAATTAATCTCGTCGTTTATTCAAAATGCAAGGTGACGCGTAAAAACATGGAACACAGATGTCCATCGACTCCGCGTTGTCAGTTCTGTCGGGCCGTCGGTTTAATCCGAACGCAGTCGGAGATACCCGAAGTACAGTCTCTCCCACTCTCACTAACGCGATAAACTAACTGCTCCAATACTACCGCCGTTTGAGCGTTACTTTTGAACTGGACCTATATTAATTATTTGCATAATTTTGGAACTCTATCTCGTGGTAGTGCTTTCGAGAGTATGTCGGCGCATTGTAACTCGGAAGGAATATACTTTACAACAATGTCTTGGCTCGAATTTTTCTCTGATATAATGGTGACGAATATCAATATGTTTTGTACGTCTGTGGAACACAGGATTTTTTACTAGACGTATTGCACTTCGGTTTTCCACACAAGCACATTTCACTCTCACACAAATAGCCTAAGTCTCGAAGCAATTTACGTAGCCACATGGCTTCTTTGGTCGCTGTCGCTGCTGCCACATATTCCGCCTCAATTGTACTGAAGACAACTAGTTTTTGTCGTTGTGAAGAACAAGACACTGGTTTATTTGCTACACAGCACGTGTACCCAGTCGTTGATCGTCGAGTTCCAATGTCGCTTGCATAAGCTGCATTGGAAAATCCGATCAATTCTGGTTCGCTACCGCCGCTTCTGTACTCTATACTGTAGTCGATAGTTCCTTGTAGGTAAGCAAAAATTCGCTTCACTACTCGCCAGTGTTTGACAGTGTGATTGTTTAAAAACCTGCTTACGCAATTACGACCACAACGCCGATAACTAGCAACGAGGCTCAAAAGCGAGGAAGGTGTTCAGAGGGAATCCCGTCGGGGAAAGAGGTGGGGGGTAGGCCTGTGAAGAGGCGCAAGGCAGCCCAGCAGCCGACGATCAGGCTCGATGCTCACCATACAGCAGTTTGAGCTTTTTAGGAAGGCTACCTCGAGGGCGCTCGAAAGAGTGTCCCCAGACCAATTGCCAGGATTCAGGACCCCCTTCTGTAGGGGAGAGGTCTTTGTGTTTATGGCAGCCGACCTAGCAACCAAAGCTTGGCTACGCAAGGTTGTAGTCGAGACAATCCCTAGTGGGCACAAAGTTTGGCGACGTCTTTACGACATCGTTACGACATCTTTACGACATCCTATGTCGTGAAGGTGTCTTTACGATATCGTAAATAAGTCGTATGATATGACGAGGTCTTTACGATATCGCAAAGACACCAAAACGACATGGACACAGGATGTCGTAAAGATGTCGTAACGATGTCGTAAAGACTTCGCCAAATTTTGTGCCCACTGGGGCCTTGGGAAAGCTCATCGTTTAAGGTGGGTGGAGTTGAATTGCTCCAGAAGATGGTAAAAGCTACTGCGTGGTTCCCGAGTGAACTGGAAGACCCGTCTGTGATCCTCCGGCGGTTGGAGCGGATCCGTGACAAAAAGCGCAAACGTCAAAGTGCCCGCCCAATGAGATTCGCGCTCCCTGAAAAAGGCCCACAAATCAGAGATGGAGTAGAGGCGTGCTCATAAATACAGCAATCGCAATGAAGCAATTCGCTCTCTGATTCGCGGGCCTTTTTCACGGAGGGTGACTCTCATTGAGCGGGCGCATTGCGTTTGGGCTTTTTGTCACGGATCCATTGGACCGATTCAACCCCTCACTTAAGACAGCGTCATGGGGAGTAGTAAGGCACGATATGCCTCAGGAAGAGAACACAACGGGAGGAGGAATCAAACATCTCCTAGTTGTGCAAATCCCTGAGTTTCAGGCGAGGGTTCTTGCGGTCCTCAGTGCCAGGCCCTTCTACCACTTTGCACAGGTCAACTTTAAGGTGGCCAGCCAGCGGCTGGAGGAGCTTGCCGATGTACAGAAAGATCGGGAGCAGACATAAATGAATGCTCTCGGTAATTAACTTGCATCACAGCAAGGCGCTTCTGCAAGTTTTCAGAGGGGTATGGCTGCGAGGTACACAAGTATCTCGCTAATCCAGGAACCCTGGTTAATTCGAGATACCATTAGGGATTTAGGGGCGCTGGTTTTTTTTGATAGTCATGGCATCGGCTTACTTCTCATATAACAGCTCATAGATATAGTTCGAGCTGGAATTTACTGTACCCGTGGGCCCGAAATGGACCAGAAATCCAAGAATAACGGACTAAGGTCAGTTTTCTACGGAACTAAGAAGTGTACTCTCAGAGGTGCCCAGGTCAAATCCACTAATGAAAGTAATTTCCGATCTTCAAGAGTCCAAAAGGCTGGGGAAACACACTGGTGGAAGAGGAAACTCGAAGAGCTTCGCAGGGAAACCAGAGAGAGGTTCAGAAGTGTCAGTATTGGCAAAACGGTGGAACTATGGAACTCATTGACAAAAATGAGGGATGAATATAGGAGTGCAATACGCAAGGCACGGCATAAAAAATAGACCAACTTTTTCACTGACATCGAGAAATAAGCAGAGGCGGCTAGACTTGAGAGAAGAGGGAGCGGCACCTCCCAGGCAATCAAAGTCGTCTGTGGGACAAGTGGGCTCAAAGTGGCGGCTAGCCAACGAGATCGTTACCCTAGCCAGGGTCACGTGGACCCTGAGGTCCTTCAGTCCTTACAAGCCTCTGGTACGTCTGATATATATCCAGTCTTCTCATAGAGGGCTGGTTAGATCATCATTGCGCCGATTGTGAGACTTACTAGGGCTGGTCTGACGTTGGGTTATGTGGACAGATATTTCCACGATAAGGTCTTGTCAACCCTGGCGGACCGAAGGAACCGAAAGGAGCCTCTACAAAGTGCCCTTTAAAACCCCACTGAGTCCCCCTTCAGTTCCTTTTTAAAAAACTCAAAAAAACAGCAAGATCAACTTTTAAATTGTTAAAATTCGGATTGTACGTTAAAATTTGTATTAGAGACTCACGGAGTAATTGCAATACTTTTTCTTGCAGCGTTAAAAACTTCAAAAAATAAAATACCTGTCATTTACATAGGCCGAAGGCGGCTTCAAGCGCATCTTCTTTCACTAGCAGTTAATAAGCGTTCCGTCGGTAACTTAAAGATTTTTGTATGTATGCTAGCGCCACGCGGTGGAAACCTCAGACAACAACGCTGCGATGCCAGTGAGAGAATTTTATTTTTACATTTCGCGCGCAACATACTATTTTAGAGATTATGGATGCGCTTGATGTCACCTTCAGCAGAAGTTAATGACAAAGGGAGACTCAGTGAGGTCTTTAAGGGTACTTTGTAGAGGCTCCTTTAGGTTCCTTCGGTCCGCCAGGGAAGTAGGCAACTTTACAAGCAAGAACACGCGTATAGGGCTGGTCACGCGACTGAGACGGCTCTAAGCACACCAGTTAACCTAATCAGGGCGGCTATGATCGCACACGGTGTGCCCATTGCAGTCGTGGAATGGACCTGCCCCCTGTTGGCCAACAGGAATCTAACTACCACCAAGGCCGATACCACCTTATGTGAACCCGTTGACTCGGGATGTTCGAAGGTAATAATTTTATCACCCCTGCTGTGGGGCCTGGTAGTTGATAAATTGCTGAATCTGCTCACGAGTCAAGGCCACCACGTTATAGGCTATGCGGACGATATTTAGGTTATCGTGCGCGGCCAAAATTTGGATGCCCTCTTCGGAATAATGCAGAAAGCACTAAGAATAGTAGATTCATGGTGCATGAGGACTTGACTGTCAGTCAATCCGACTAAGCTAGATGCAGTTGTATTCGCCAGAAGGTATAAGTCGGAAACCACGAGTACATTCAAACTGGCTGGACAGCAACTGGAGATTAAAGGACGAGATAAATATCTAGGAGTCATTCTGCATAAGAAGCTATCGTAGAACCAGCACCTGAAAAACAAGTGCAAGGCGCTAGTAGCTACTATCTGGCTCTGTAGGAGAGCCAAAGGGAAACTGAAGACACTTATGTGGATCTACACAGAGATATTGCAACCCAGACTAAACTATGTGGCGGTAGTCTGGTGGAGCAGGGTCGAAGTGTTCACTGTGAAGTCTCGACTGAAAAGGATCAGGGCACTGATTCTGAGTGGCATCACTGGTGCCTTGAAGTCGAAACCCACGATGGCTCTGGGGGCACTAATAGGTTTGAAGCCCCTCCATCTTACCATCAAGGCCGTGGCTACGAAGGAGGCCTGGAGATTAGGAATGGTAAAGAAAAACAGTATCTCGACGGTAGTCCGGATACGAATAGACATTGCCAATAGGCCGACACTGAGTCAGCCTATCCACGAAAGAGGAATGACTTAAAGGTAAGGCACAGCTGCCCAGTGATGAAGATAACTGGTTTACAGATGTAAATCGGTTTACAGGTGTATATCGGTTTACAGGTGCATATCGTAGAAGGAATGGAATGGGCTCTATAATTTTGATGGGGTCCTACGCCACAGTTCTACAATCTGAGATTATGGCCATGCCCCAGTGCGCCTACAAGGCAAAGGAGTATGGCAATAAAAGAAACATTCGTATCTGCTCAGAGAGCAGGGCTGCTATCATGGTCCTAAATGGAAGAACGACCACGTCGTTACTAGTTTAAGAGTGCTAGGGACAAACTACCGAATCACTCTGCTTTGGATCTCTGGACACCGCGGAATCAATGGAAATGAGATATCAGATAGGCTAGCAAAGTTATCAGCAAAAGAAAATTTTACTGGACCTGAGCCAGTCGTAGGCATTTCCAGTAGGTTAGTCACTGAAGATAATAACAGTTGGCTGACCGAGGAACATCAGAATGAGTGGGGTTTAGTCTCTGGCTTCAGATAGGCTAAAGCACTTTTCGGCTCAAATTTAAATTCTTACTGAGCGAAGGAATTACTCAATTGCTGCATCAATGAGTCTGAAATATCAGCCAACAGCGTAGCTGCGGTCCTCTTTCTATGGAGAGGACTATGGGGTCACGCCTAAGGTTTATAAGGGGACGCAGCAGGATAACCCAAGCGCTAGGGGCTGTTACGGTCTCAGACCAGAACAATGCCCAGCTAACAAACGTCCCTGGCACATTAGCGGACCAATGGGCGGCAGACGGCGTGCCGCCAATAAAGCGTCGTTTGGTCGGTATGAATAAGCGGCGGACCGAAATGCGGGCACAAGGTTTCGCCCCCTGAAATCGCGTGTGCAAAGGCTCTTGAAGACCGCATGGAAAAAAAAATTAATACTATTTTTCAAAACACTTATATGGAAAAAAATAGCTTTTACGAAGATATTAGTAAAATAGGGGAAAAATGAACTAAATCCCATGCATTTGGTCACTTGTTTTCCCCTCAGCAATCTAAGAAGTGAAATTAGTTGTAGATTGAAGTGAAAATACTTATAGTCGGAATCAGTATCCTGGAAACTGAAAGACCTCTACTGACGGCAGATTCAACTATAATTTCCCACAATTCTCTGCGCGTCCTCCTAAATCCGAAAATGACCGTTTTGACAAATTCAACACTGTTAACAGCCGGTAGAAAGTAGTTTTTGTTGCTAAACAATCCTTCCGTTCTTGTAAAAAACTATCGAAAAAGTTGTGCGAAACACCCTTCCGGAAGATCTGACAAAAACTTCGACTCCTCTGCTCGTCGGAAACGTCTGAAAGGCCACAAAGCTTGTCTTGATTTTTCGTTTAAAGGATTTGCTTTTGCGAATTTAACTTTTCCGAGGCTCGAAGAAAATGAAAAATTTTCTGCGCGTCCAGAATCAAAATCAAAATA
>NC_046666.1:82116684-82148093 GCF_010883055.1 Belonocnema kinseyi | reverse complement strand
GAGGGAGCTCTTCTTAATATTTTGACACCAAAATCATGTCGATACACCTTACCGACTGCGAGTAAAGCCACCCACGCTTTAACTTGACAGACTGTATCACTCTCTCTTTTATATGCTCATCTACTCCCCATTCCTCCTAAACAGGAAACCCACCCTGCCGGCAGTAGATGAATAGAGTCTTTATCCGTTTGAATAATTTTCTATCTTTAAGTTTGAAATGGAAAGAACCGACGTTTCCATCTTGATCCCACGTCTATCTCTTCGATAATTTTCTATCTTTCTTCCAATCTACAATTGCCTCTATTATTTTGAATGCGAATATTCCTATCCATGTCTATCCACCACTTATCCACATATATCCTTTTTTTCTACTCCCAAACCTTGTTCTAGTGTTTCTTTCCAAATTAATCCTTCGCTTATCCACGCCTATCTTTTTCTATCTGTTAGGCAATCAAAAACCTTGTCTTTCTCTTTCAATCCCTATCTTCTTATCGCATTGAATCTTTTTCTATCTTTTCTAAAATCTAAGCTAGCCTTATTTTCTTGATTTCATTCTTTCTATCTAAACAAATTCACAGCTTATCTATGTACTTCTATCCTTCTCTATCCTTTAGGCAATCTAAGATTTCTTCTAACTTTTTTCATTCCTATTTTTCTATCCAAGTGAATCCATTTATATCTTTTCTGAAATATAAGACAACCCTATTTTCTTGAATCCCAGTCTTTCTATCTAAATAAATCCTCCACTTATACACCTCTATCCTTTTCTATTCGTTGGGCAAACCAAAATGTCGTCTATCTTTTTGAATACCTATTTTCCTATCCAAGTGAATCCACTTCTATCTTTTTTTAAATATGAGATAGTGCTATTTTCTTGAATCCTAGTATGTTTATCCAAATTAATCCTCCACTTATCCGCGTCTATCCTTAGCGAGGCGCGCGCTAGTTGATGTACATCCCCGATTTAGTACTCGCAAGTTCCCAGTAGGTGGCTGACTGTAAAAGTCAACCACAAGTGTAATCATTGGCACAGTCTATAATTGGAGGGTCAGCAGACGCCTTTGCAGAGTTCGCACTTCGACTAAAAAGTCGTAAAGCTAGGCAATTTTGTTGTTAGGTACATAAACCCTCGCTGGTTAAATACTATTTTTCGGGAGTTTGAAATTGGAAATATATCATTATTTTTGAAATAGATAGAAAAAGATAGATAGTTGTTACTTTAAGAGATATAGTCAGAGATAAAAAGAGATAGAGATAAAGAGATAGATCCAAGTAGACGCGACGGGTTGGGCGTGGAAAGAAAAAGATAGAGTTTGTGGGATGCAAAGTGTGCATTTGGGAAGGATTGGATATCTCTATCTTATTCCATCCATACCCTCTTCAGCCTCTCCCTTACCTCTTCTGTTCCAAACAACAACGCTACGTTCTCTACCCCATCCAGCCCTGCTGCCTGAGACCTTTTTAACTTCCTTATCTGCTTCTTTATCTCCTCGTCATTCAGCTCCTGTCCATCTAACTCTCTCGTTTTTATATTCCCTTCATCTCCCTTCCGTGTATCTGAATCCTGAAATGATTTTTGTTTAATTTCTTTCATTCCTCACTCTCTATCTTCTAACTTATCCCCACCCTACGTTTCCTAAACCTATTAATTATACGGACACACAAAAAAAAGTGTGTGGATCTGGTAACAAGACACACGTATTCCTATGGATTTTGGGACGCTGAATTTAAATTCGGTAACAAAAATAACCCATCTCGTCATGGTTGAGCCATAACCTCAAAAAATGACCAAAAATCATGAACTGAGGCAAATAAATTTCAAAATAATGCCAGTGATGCAAATTTTCACTTCAAAAACATGTCGACAACTGTGAAGGATCAACCCTTGCCTGATATCAACTTATTTAACATAACTTTACCCAACAGAACCTGACCTCACCTAACCTGAATTAACAGAAATTTATTGAACTACACGTAAAGCTCTGGAAGCATATTTTTCCACTAACAAATGTGTTCTACATCGAATGGGTCAACTCGAGCCTAACCTAGAAATAAATCTAACCCAGCCTAACCTAACCTAACCTAACCTCACGAAACACAATTAAACTGATTGTATTGTCCCGTTGTGTTTGCGGTACCTTTTGAATCAGCTTGGGCTTAACCTGCAAAGAGGTCAAACCTATCCTAACCTAAAAAAAACCTGACCTGACCTAACCTAACCTAACTTAACTTCACGTAAGACAATTAAACTCATTGTGTTGTCCCGTTGTGTTAGCGGTACCATTTCATTCAGCTTCGGCTTAACCTACATAGAGGTTTAACCTATCCTAACCTAAGAAAACCTGACCTAACCTAACCGATTACGCTGGCAACTCTGTTCTTGCGTACTTTCATATTTTGACATTAATAGTAGTAAATGTCTGGAGTTTCGTAACCGCTTTTTGCTAGCTTTATTCGCCTGTGTCTGTAACCAGGGCACCTCCACGTGGTGACGGTGGGCAACGGATCCACATTGGCTTAGTCCCTGGGTAAATGGCGTTCATGCCGTCATGGCAGACACAGGTAAAAAGTGTATTACGGTGCAGGGAAAACTCCCAGTATCGGCGTCTGGTCAGGATGGAAAAGCGGGCTCTCCGACGTCGTCATCATGCAACCGTAGCTCTTCATCAATGGATAACTTGGTTGGTGTAGAGTCTCATGCAACAAGGAAAAAAACCGCGAGCATTTCTCAGTCGCACGCCTGCAAGAATAGCTCAGGTTCATTCTGTTACATTTGCAGTAAATATGAAGTGAGCAGTTTGCTAAAATTAATGGACGAGGAAGTGAAAGTCTTTATGAAAAGTGTTTTGACCGAAAATTGCTGCACCCAGAAACAAAATGGGTTCCTCACGTCATTTGCAATTCCTGCAGACTTATGTTGTATCGTCTAAAAAATTCAAACAACGAAAAGTACCGCAAGTACTCTACACCAACCACATGGAAAAAACCCGTTATTGCGAAGGACTGCTACTTTTGCATGAATTCCATCAAAGGGTTCAACGCCGAAAATAAAAATAAAATTTCGTACATTAATGTGTGCACAGTCACAAGAGCAATTGAAATCAATAAAAATGCACGCCAGACTGATTTAAACGCTTTAGAAGATAATAGAATGGAAGTTGAAAGTCAACGTCATGGAGACGGTAGTGAAACCAGTGATCGAACAGAAAATAGTTCTGATGATTCCGATGAAAATGACGAAAAAGATGACGAATATGGCGTGCATAAAATGAAATTGACGGTTCCAATATTAGTGTCGCAACTAGAACTGAATGATTTTATTAGAGATCTTGGATTACCGAAAGACGGCGCTGAATTTGCCGCTTCATTTCTAAAAAGAAGAAATCTTCTAGAGCCAAAGACAAAAGTTTCATTCTATCGCGACAGGGCATTGATTCGTGAAAATGCAGCATTTAGGCTGTTTTACTGCATAAGACGAATACTTACGCTCCTATCCCTATAGCTCACTCAATGGTCATGAAAGAAAAATATAACAATGTTAAAATGCTGCTTGAAAAAGTTAATTACACGAATCACAAACGGCAAATATGTGGTGTTCTCAAAATCATAACAATGATATTAGGCCAACAATCGGATTTCACGAGAGAGCCATGTTTTATATGCCTGTGAAATAGCAGAGATCAAGCCAATTATTACAGCAAAAAACATTGGCCTTTAAGAGATTCATTCAAACCTGGTTCTCATAATATCATCAACCAAAGCCTCGTTGATCCAGAAAAAAGTTTACTACCATCCCTCCACATAAAGCTTGGGCTCATGAAGCAATTTGTCAAGGCGTTAGACAAAGATGGACAATGCTATAAGTTTGCCGACTTGAAGTGTCACAGCGGCAATATTCAAAAGGAACATTGAAAAGAAAATAAAGCAATAGGGAAATAATGAATTAAAAATTTAGAAAGGGACAAAGAAACAGGTTTTTATATTTGCAAGTTGGTTTTCATGAAAAACTTGAAAACTGGCGTAACCATCCTAATTGTAGGATTTGCTAGAAATTGATAGCTACAATATGGAGGAGGGGATTTTAGAATTTTGGTTATAGTAGTGGTTGCTCCTCATTCAGCAGTGAAAAACAATCCACTCCATTCGAGTCTGAAATTACCAGAACCAGGGTATCTTACTAGGTTTATAATAATACAGAATGTACGTAACGGCTTCGTTTTCCCCTATTTTTCTAAAATAGTTCTCGCAGTTTTTATCTTAAGTTTCACGAGTTAAACTGAAAAAATGAAAGAAGGGAAGGGACATGTTTAAAAGAAATACATCTCTGGATGCAGTTTTTGCTGCAAGGTCCGCGGCTTCGTTGCCGGGTATGAAACTGTGACCGGGTAACCAAACCAAGGAAACTGTAAAGTTGAGCTTGTTTAGAATGGCTAACCTGTTTCTGATTATATAAACTACACAGAAGTTGATGTAACTAGCACAAATGGTATATATACTTTGAAGAGCACTGAGTGAATCTGTGAAAATGACTGATTTGAGAAAGCGACACTTTATGATGTAATATAATGTATACTAGATGGCAATAGCTTTTATAGAAAAAATAAAGGCAAAACCAGATATTTTCCACGGGAGATTAAAATTGGTTCTAGGGCATACCACAGCAAATGCCGCGATGTACTCAGCCATAGACTTTGAACCGTCCGTGTAGAATGGGATATAGTCATGAAACTTTTCGTCGACCTGATCCTTAAAGAGTCTCACAGGGTCTGGACAGTTCTGGACTAAGCGTCCTAATGAATGATCAATATTTGGAGAGAACAGGTGGTCTTCGTACGGAAATTCATAGTGAGGGTGTGTGTCTGATTTACGAATCTGATATTTAAAGGGTTGGACATTTTCATAAGCATTAAAAAGTACAAATTTATTTTTTATGTTCTTTCTCATCCTCCTTGCATCACTCAATTTATGGGTGTACTATTTCTGTAACCTAGGGTTAATCTTATAGCTTGATTACAAATTTGTTCTAATTGACTAAAATTGCTATGTGGTGTAAAATTAGAAATATGAGGTTTGTATTCCAGACAGCTTCTGATCAGGGATGTATAGACAGTTCTGAGGATAAAAGAATCTGCACCCCACCAAGTCCCTCTAAGAACTTTGAAAATATTTAAGATTTCACGTATCCTGTCACAGAGATATTGGAAGTGGAATTCAAACCTAAATCTATACTCGAAAACAATACCCAGAAATCTAGCTAATAGGGATGTCAGGATAACAACGCCATCCAGGAAAAAAGAACCGATAGAAAGCAAGTCGGTTTGAATTGCGTATCTGTCATTTGCAAATTAATAGAATAAAAAGGCAATCGGTTGGCCACATTTTTAATCCGTCACCTGTGCGCGGTGCTTTAAATCTGCCATTCTACATTCGTTAAAATGCTGAGTGAATAGAGTTGAATGAGACTGACAAACCTAAAATAATTCCTATGAGCATTCTACGATTCCTTAATGTACATATGAATGGGTTGAGATTCAATATGAAATGGAGTTCTTAAAAGATCACACCCAATGGTGAAAATACGATGCGCACATAGCAATGTTCAGTAAGCGTGAATCTGCTAATTGTAGGTTACCTCAGGCTGTGTTCAACTGAGTGGAATATGCAGATTAAAATTTTATAGAATTAATTCTTTCGAATGAGAAGTATTAGGTAATAAATTTGAATAGCACAATGCTGGTTAATCAAAAATTAAAGAAACTCAAAGTAAATAATATTTTAATATATTGTAATTGATGAGACAATGTATTTACAAAATCAATGATTATTTAGTTGTAATCCTCTTTTTACAATCTTTTCAATAGATTATCCTGTACTGGAATTATAAGATTTACACTGAATTAAGCGCCAGTGACATTCAACTTATTCAGTTCACATGCTAATGGCTGCAAGGAGTCCACGTGTTAGAAACAAACTTCGCAATTCGCTTATATCCATTTGCACCACAAACATCCAAATGTTTAGAATGTGTCATGCCTGAAAATAAATAGGCTGTAAATAAAATTAGACTACATGTATGTCAGGATATTCTTAAAAGTTGCCCATTGTACTATTTTTTAATCAATAATATTAACTTTTTAAATTAAATTTGTTTTATTTAAATAAATAATTTTTTGTCGGAATTATCGTTCCTCTACCGGTTAACGATGATTCATAATCGCTACTGAATGGGTTCCAGGGAAAAATTACGTGGCCGATTAAGAAATTTGATTTCTTATACCCATTCAAATTCAAGTGAATGGATTTTTGTTTCTTTGGCATGCAATGAAAGGATGTAACAAGGATTTTCGATATTATGGTTGCGCCTGTTAAAAAGCTCAAGTTTGATTTTTAAGGGGCAAACCTCGGGTTCCCTGCTGTCCTGGAACTCTGAGAGTGTATTCAGACACTGCTGCAGAGAATGGATACGAACCACAGGATCCGTAGAGCGACATATGATAGCAATTTCATTTGCAAATTCCATTATCAGGCAATTTATAGGAATGACAGTGTGTATTTTTCTATTGTAGATAGAGTATTTAATGGGCCTAAGCATGCTTCCCTGGGGAAGGCCCGCTTTTCTGAGCTTTGGGCCCACCAATTGTCCTTTGATCAAGAAGTAAATATTTCTACAGGATGCAAATCTATATATAAAATGAGCCATATGTCGGAGGACACCAATTTCCTTTAAGTCCTCAATGAGAATCCGAGTATTAACACTGGTAAATGCCCCCTTCAAATTCAGGAAGAGGCCTGCAACGATCTCTCAATTTTCAAAACCCCAGAGAATCTCGGTTGACAAGATGGCGAGATTGTCAGCCCAGAATATTCTCTTCCTGAACCCGAATGGATGGGGCGACAGGAAATGGTTGTGCTCCACATACCACGAGGGTCTGTTGAATATAAGTTTCTCCATTACTTTAGACAGGCAGGATGTTAAGGATAATGGACGGAATTTTCCAGGAGTTGATTTTGGAATAAAAAAGAAGAGAAATTTATTTCAGGATTTAAGAAAACATTCAGACTGGTAGATTTCATTTAAGATGTTAAGGAGAGTGATTCTAACTTCCTTAGGGAATCTTTGAATGATGTCATAGTCAACTCTATCTAAACCTGGAGAGGATTTGGTTTACAGTGAGGATAAGGTAATGGAAAGTTATCGGGGAAGGAGTCGAAGAAAACAGTCGGAGGGCAAAGTTTCTCAGCCAAAGCATGCAAATTTTCAATCGTACTCCTTTCTGCAGAACAGGAGGCGTGTGCAGGCTGTGTATATCTATTTTTAAAACATTTGATAACTCGCCAGATCCTTGCGATTGGAGACGATCAATCTAAGGTCTCGCAGAATTTTCACAAATTCATCCTCCGCGCAGTCTTGAGAGTACGCGTATTTTATGCCTCTATTCTATTGATATTGATGTAATTTGCATCGATCCTGAGTCCTCAGAAGGTGGCTTAAGAAGCGTTCCTCTTCTCGACTGCCGCGTCGCAGGTTTCGTCCCACCACGGGATAGGAATAAAACGCCTCCCCGGAGGGCGAGGGCGGTGGACATCAACCGCAGGCTTAGCCCTTGGAAACGCAGCGAGCACAGGCTCGTCGCCGCATTTTACAAAGGCCTCGTACTTTGTGAGACAGTCTGAGTTTGTAGACTCAGACAGCTCTGCATCCTGTAAAATATATTTGGAAAGATGAGAAGAGAATGATAACCAGTTGATGCGTTTAAGTTCATATCTATGCGACTAAAATAGGGCTATTGGTACTAAACTCCTATGGCAATTGAGATGGCTAAAGTTGCAATTTTTTCCTCCATGCTAGGGATAGAGGTGATCTGATAGAAAGTGATACCTCTTCGAAGGGCGATAGCCAGTCCACCATGACTATAACTCAGTCTATCTGCCCCGATAATGTTAAAGTCTTTAATTTTAAAATTTTGTTTGGAAGTAGGCTTTAAAAAGGTTTCTGAAAGAGGGATAATAATAAACTCGTCCCTAATGTTCAAAATGTCGCCCTATTTATTAAGGCCTACCGAAAACTCCACTGTGCGATTCTTAAATTACTGAGTGGTGCCATTATGTTCCTCTGAATCAAGAGACCCTGAGAAAAAGATCCCAAATAGGTTCATCAGGGCAGATAGGATCGTGCAAAAAGTCGGAGAGTTGAGCAAGTTTATAAGGGTAGAAAAGGAGGAAAGAGAGGCGAAAGGTGGGTTGGAAAGCGAGGAAGAGGAAGTGTCCTTTAAGGGGTTAAGAGCGCAACCATTGGGCAAGAAGCTGTCTGGTCCTAGGATTGGATGCCGAATGCCTTCCTGGAGTTTGACATGAGGATATCGGAAGGTGACTCAAAGCTTCTGCTGTTGACTTCTCGTATGATTGATTGGAATATTGAGGGCTAGAAATGTTGAATGAGGGTGCCGGAGCATCATTCAGTTCTGGAAACATAGAAAAATGCCATGGTTGGAAGACGTTAGAGGACGAGAGAAACAAAGTCCTTTCATTTTCTGTTTAGACTAAAAGCGTCCAGAACCGTGACTCTATCCCAGAGTGGACCTAAAACCTGAAGATACTGAACAATCTCTGCCCTAGAAATCTTATGGGATACGCCGCGAATTACACCCTGGAAAATTGAAAAACTGACTGAACTAAGGGTTGCTAAGCCGTTGATTTTTTGGGTAATTTCTTTAAGCAGCGTGTCAGCTGACTTGGCAGACTTTGCCATGACTTTGAGTTTCCCGAAACCACTGCCACGAACGTCGCTAATATGACCGAGAAAGCATTCTTGTAAAAGACGGCTGGTCGTGTCGACAGCAACATCTTTTTTCGCGTTTTCCGAATTAATTTTACGTTGTATTATGATTGGGCACTCGCCTGATTTGAATTCGCTGCAGCGTAGCTGATCGTGAACTTTAAGAAACGAGTTTGTGGATTTTTCGGCTCCGGCATTGGAATCAGCAATGGTTGCAGAAACCGTGGATAAAGCCGAGTTATTTTGAGATCGTCGAGGATCAGGGGTGCAATTAGTACGGGGCTTGCCGCCGTCAGCTGTTACTGTCGTGTCTGGTTTGTCACAGTCACCTATCACTGTCGTTTCCAGTTTATTATTTTCAACTATCTCTGCCGTGTCCATTAGGGAATTCTCAAATTCATCATCTGAGGAAAGAGTAGATTCCGTTTTACTTTTTCCTTTTTCTGAGCGCATCCCTATCTTTCTTGTGGTTCGATTTGAGATGGCTTCTTCCTTCGAGGATGCTTCTTCTGCTTTTGCAAGAGCTACCCGTAATGAACAGCAGAGCCCCGGTGCCAGATTCAAAATCCTGAGAAAGAGGAGCCCAGCTGGAATTAAATGGATAGAGTCTCTATCCATTTGAATCATTTTCTGACTTTAAGATTAAAATGAAAAGAACCGATGTATCCATCTTGATCCCAGATCTATCCCTTCGATCATTGCCTATCATTCTTTCAATCTACAATCACCTCTATTCTTTTGAATTTCAGTCTCCCTATCCATGTCTATCCGCCACTTTTCCACATATGCCCTTTTCTTTCCACTCCCAATCCCTATTCTAGTGTTTCTTTACAAATGAATGCTTCGCTTATCCATGCTAATCTTTTTCTATCTGTTAGGCATTCCAAAATCTTTTCTGTCTTTTTCAATCCATATTTTTTACGTCATTGAATATTTTTTTATCTTTTCTAAAATCTAAGATAGCCTAATCTTCCTCAATCCTAGTCTTTCTATCCAAATAAATCCACAGTTTATCCACTTCTATCCTTTTATATCCGTTAGGAGATCTAAGATTTCGTCCAAGTTTTTTCATGCTTATTTTCCTATCCAAGTGAATCAATTTCTATCTTTTCTAAATATGAGATAGCCCTATTTCCTTGCATCTCAGTCTTGCTATCTAAATCAATCGTCCACTTATCTACATCTATCCTTTTTTATCCGTTGGGCAATAAAAAATTTCGTCTATCTTTTTTCATCCCTATTTTCATATCCAAGTGAATCAATTTCTATATTTTTTAACTATAAGAGAGCCCTATCTTCTTGAATCCCAGTCTTTCTATCTAAATGAATCCTCCACTTATCCAACTCTATCCTTTTCAATTCGTTGGGAACAGTCAGAGATACAAAGAGATAGAGATAAAGAGATAGATCCAAGTAGACGCGACGGGTAGGACGTGGAAAGAAAAAGATAGAGTTTGTGGGATGCAAAGTGTGCACTTGGGAAGGATTGGATATCTCTATCTTATTCTATCCATACGTTTCTATCTTTTTGAATCTTTTTAATTTCAATTCCGCTGCCAACTGCACGAAATCAAAATTAAACGGCTTTTAATTCTTATTTCAAGCGAGTTTTTTATTATTTTATGAAGATATTGCGTTCTAAATTCATGAAGCGTATTCGCCGACCATATAAATGAATAAAATTGTTTAATATTGTTGTTAAAAATATCGACAATAATACGCACAGTTCTTGGCAACGTCGCTTTCGCTCTCTCTTTTGCTCTTATGCTTCTGCTTCGTTCTCACTCAGAATTGTTGCTTGTTTAGGTACAGCAGCAAGCGAACGACCTATCAGCGTTGCCATGATTCTCGAGTACAAATACCCAATTTAGTGAATTCGCTCGTTTAATCCGGTATAACTTTTCTCCTGACAACATAATCATTTTGAAACTTCGCCTACTACATCTCAAAGTCATAATTTACAATATACTTGAATTTACGTCGATTCTATTACTACG
Organism: Belonocnema kinseyi; assembly: GCF_010883055.1. NCBI lineage: Eukaryota > Metazoa > Arthropoda > Insecta > Hymenoptera > Cynipidae > Belonocnema > Belonocnema kinseyi. The sequence goes on along the minus strand of NC_046666.1, from coordinate 82,137,320 downwards.
AATAATTTTATTGGAGGGAAATGAGTAAGAATCCACGTGTGGCCATGAGAGCCCATATATTTCTACTCAACTTTGAAAACTCATTACTCGACACCTAGCAACATGACTTTTTTAGAATTTGATAAGGTGGTGTGAGGCACGATAAACTACATGGATATCAATTTTTATCAAATTCTGATCACTTGGCTCTCGCTGCAGTACAAACTTAAAGGAGGACATGCCTCCGGAAAAGTTTTAGAAATCAGAACAGAGATACGTACAAATAGCAACAAAAAACTGTGCACGTCCCGACAATAAGCGTAGAATAGAGAAAAATTAATATTTTCAGATTTCAGCGCAAAAGTGAAGATTATTCTATTATTTTGAATGCGCGATTTTGCCGTCTGCCTAAAATGCCACTATAAGAATAAGATACCTCCTAAACTTATTCACTTCTATTTCCATAGCGACCGCCACATAGTTTTCTATTCTCCCAAAGAGAACGTGTTTTCAATATAATTAATTCCTTCTAATTGTACCGGTAACGCACCTCACAGATATTTTTTATTCCTCAGAAGTGGTCATATTTTGATTTTATTTAATTCCTTCTAATAAGTTCACAAAATATGTGTAATAAGTTGTTTTAATTCCTTCATGTTTCTCTGTTGTCATTGGGCCCTACTGGAAATGCCTATATAGGTGCCTGTGAAGGTCACTAATAGGATTCTATATAAGAATCCTATGAGTGACATGTAGGATTCTATATAGGGTTACCTATATAGGTTATTATAGGTGCCACCTATAGGAAAGGAAACAGCTTCCTGCATAAGATCCTTTATAGAATCCTAAATGATTCTATGGTAAGGATATGGGTTCCTTCTTTCTACGTTAGAATCTATATAAGAACCTATACAGGTTCCTACTACTAGGCAATCCTATAGTCAAAAATGGCTACTGCGCAACTGTACCGATTCATCAACTGTCCTATATAGGTCAGGAATAGGATTCTATATAGTATCTTATGCAGGAAGCTGTTTCATTTCCTATAAGTGGCTCCTATACTGACTATAAAAATGGCCGGCGAAAATTGTAGGTTACTCACGGCACCTCAGTCCTGTCTGCCGCTGCAGTCACACCTGGGCAGACTGACAAATAGACTCGTGCACTGGAGCACTGGAGGCCGCAAGCACGATGAAATTTGTTCTTTTTTCGTCTTGGGAATCAGTGATGGAATTACGCCGTATATTACGTCCGAATCTGCATAAACTCCTACACCTATTCCCAGCTGGTGTATCGTCTCGCAAAACGGTCCCCGTTACCAGTATGTAAATACAGTACAACTCTGATAGCTTTCCAACATCGGGGTTGTAGGGGCAGAAAATTCCAGGAATTACAGACTTATCGGATGTCCCCTCTAGTCTTCTTATTATTATTAACGTTGGCTTAATACTGGCTGTTGCCTTGTATATCTTGCCATGACCAAGTGAGGGGAGTGTGAACTCCACGTAATCTGGAACATATAGATTGCCGCGCAGGGCTCACCCGCTCAATCTCAAGGGATATGGAGCAGTTAGTCAGATTTCCCGACTTGAAGTGTCACGGGCGGCAATGTTCAAAAGGAACATTGATGAGAAAATAAAGCAATAGGAAAATAATGAATTAAAAATTCAGAAAAGGACAAAGAGACAGGTTTTCATATTTGCAAGTTGGATTCCATGAAAAACTTGAAAACTGGCGTAACCATCCTAATTGTAGGATTTGCTAGAAATTGATAGCTACAATATGGAGGAGGGGATTTTAGAATTTTGGTTATAGTAGTGGTTGCTCCTCATTCAGCAGTGAAAAACAATCCACTCCATTCGAGTCTGAAATTACCAGAACCAGGGTATCTTACTAGGTTTATAATAATACAGAATGTACGTAACGGTTTCGTTTTCCCCTATTTTTCTAAAATTGTTCTCGCAATTTTTATCTTAAGTTTCACGAGTTAAACTGAAAAAATTAAAGAAGGGAAGGGACATGTTTGAAAGAAATACATCTCTGGATGCAGTTTTGACTGCAAGGTCCGCGGCTTTACCGGGTATGCAACTGTGGCCGGGTATCTAAACCAAGCAGATTGTACTGTTGAGCTTGTTTAAAATGGCTAACCTGTTTCTGATTATATAAACTAGACAGGAGTTGATGTAACTAGGACAAGTGGTAAATATACTTTGAAAAGCACTGATTTAATCTGTGAAAATGACTGATTTGAGAAAGCGATGCTTTATAATGTAATCTAATGTATACAAGATGGCAATAGCTTCTATAGAAAAAATAAAGGCAAAACTAGATATTTTCCACGGGAGATTAAAATTTGCTCCAGGACATACCACAGCAAATGCCGCGATGTAGTTAGCCATAGACTTTGAACCGTCCGTGTAGAATGGGAGATATTCATGAAACTTTTCGTAGACCAGATCCTTAAAGAGTCCCACAGGGTCTGGACAGTTCTGGACTAAGCGTCTTAATGAAAGATCAATATTTGGAGAGAACAAGTGGTCTTCGTACGGGAGTTCATAGTGAGGGTGTGTGTCTGATTTACAAATCTGATATTTAAAGGGTTAAACATTTTCATAAACATTCAAAGGTACAAATTGATTTTTTATGTTCTTCCTATTCCTCTTTGCATCACGCGATAGTTGCAGCAATTTACCTGGGAGGGGATATTCAAGGTCAGAGAAAATTTTTATGATATATTTTTTAGCCAAAAACCAAAAGCGTTTTTTAAAAGGGGGTTCACAGAATTCTGCTAACATGACATTTATGGGGGTACTATTTCTGTAACCTAGGGTTAATCTTATAGCTTGCTTACGAATTTTTTCTAATTGACTGAAATTCTTATGTAATGTAAAATTAAAAATATGAGGTCCGTATTCCAGACAGCTTCTGATGAGGAATGTACAGACAATTCTAAGGATACAAGGATCTGCACCCCACCAAGTCCCTCTAGGAACTTTGAAAATGTTTAATACTTTGCCTATCTTATCACAGAGATATTGGAAGTGTAATTCAAACGTAAATCTATGGTCGAGAATAATATCCAGGAATCTAGCTAATGGGGATGGCGGGATAATAACTCTGAGAGTGCATTCAGGCACTGCTGCAGAGAAGGGATACAACCACAGGATCCACAGAGAGACAGATGATGGCAATGTCATCTGCAAATTCTAATATCAGGCAATTTCTAGGCATGACTAAGGATGACTAAGGATGCTTCCCTGTGGGAGGCCAACTGTGCTCAACCTTGGACCCACCAATTGTTCGTTGATCTGGAAGTAAACATTTTTACAGGTTGTAGGTCTATAGATAAAATGAGCCATCTGTCGGGGGACACCAATTTTCTTCAAGTCCTCAATGAGAATCCGAGGATTAACACTGGGAAATGACCCCGTCAAATCCAGGAAGAGACCTCCAACGATCTCTCCATTTGCAAAACCCGAGAGAATCTCGGTTAACAAGATGGCGAGATTGTCAGCGCAGGATCTTTTCTTCCTGAACCCGAATTGATGGGGTGACAGCAGATGGTTTTGCTTCACGTACCAAGAGAGTCTGTTAAATATAAGTTTCTCCATTACCTTAAACAGGCAGGATGCTAAGGATATTGGACGGAATTTTCCAGGAATTCATTTTGGAGTAAAAAGGACGAGAAATTAATTCCGGGATTTAGGGAAAGATTCAGACTGGTAGATTTCATTGAAGGTGTTAAGGAGAGTGATTCTGACTTCATTAGGGAATCGTTTAGTGATGTTATAGTAAATTCTATCTAAACCTGGAGAGGATTTGATTTTCATTGAGGCTAAGGTAATGGAGAGCTCAGACTCTGTGAAAGGAGCCTTCAGAAATTCGTTTCTCGGAAAGTTTTCGGGAAAGAAGTCAACGAATGCAGTTGGAGGGGAAAGTTCCTCAGCCAAAGCATGTGAATTTTCAATCGTACTCCTGTCTGCAGAACAGGAGGCGTGTGCAGGCTGTGTAAATCAATTTTTTAAACATTTGACAACTCGCCAGACTCTTCAGATCGGAGTCGATCTATCTAGGAACTCGCAGAATTTTCTAAAATTGATCCTCCACACAGTCTTGAGAGTACGCATGGTTTTTGCCTCTATTCCATTGAGATTAATATAAATTGCATCGTTCCTGGATCGTCGGAAGGTGGTTAAAGCCGCCTTCCTCTCCTCGACTGCTGCGTCACAGTTTTCGTCCCACCACGGGGCAGGAATAAAACGCCTCCCCGGAGGGCCAGGGCGGTGGGCATCAACCGCAGGTTTAGCTCTTGGACATGCAGCGAGCACAGGCTTGTCCACGCATTTTACAAAAGCCTCGTACTTTGAGACACAGTCTGAGTTCGTGGATTCAGACAACTCTACATCTTGTAAAATAGATTAAGAAAGATGAGAAGAGAACGAGACTCAGTTGATGCGTTTAAGTTCATATCTATGCGACTGAATTAGGGCTATTGGTACTGAAACTCCTATGCTAGAGATAACGGGGAAAAGATCGCTGCCGAAAGAGTCGTTCCAAAGCCCCCCAAGAGAAGAGTGTGTATAGATTCGGAGAAACGAAGGTCACATCAATAATTGATGGCAAGCTTCCAGGACGGATACGAAAGGTGGGTTCACCTTTGTTGAGGGGTATCAGATCTGTCTTATCCAAGCAGAGCAAAGTTCAAGTCCTCCTCTACAATTATGCGAGCTGTCCCAAAGGGAATTGTGGCAGTTAAATTCACCGCTTATGACAACCGAGCTGCAATTCACATCTCTAATGGAGTCGAAAAGTTGGGTCCACGTCACCGAAGTTATAACATTAGTGGGGGTAGGCACCCTATAAACTGAAACAATAAGAAGCTCCCCTAGTGAGGTACCAATTGAGATGGCTAAAGTTTCAAGTTTATCCTCCATGCTAGAAATAGAGGTGATCCGCGAGAAAGTGATCCCTCTTTGAAGGGCGATAGCCTGCCCACCTTGGCTATTACTGAGTCTATCCGCCCTGATAATGTTAAAGTCTTTAATTTTAAAATTATATTTGAAAGTAGGCTTTATGAAGGTTTCTGAAAGAAGGATAATATCAAACTCGTCATTAATGTTTGAAAGGTCGCCCTGTTTATTCAGGGCGCCCCGACAATTCCGCTGGGCGATTCTTAAATTACTGAGTTGAGCCATTGTGTTGAAAAGAATTTGCTAGGTTCGTCACACTGCGTATTAATGTATTTAGACTATTTTGCCCCTCCTCTGAATCAAGAGACCCCGAGGATTGGGTAAGAAGCTTTCTGATCTCCGTTGTTATGAAGGTGGGCGAAAGGTGGACCGGCTGAAGGTCCCTTGTACGAGGATTTCAGAAGGTGAGTCGAATCATTTGCTGTTGACTTTGCATATGATTGCTTGGAATACTGAGGGCTAGAAATGTTCAATGAGCTTGCCGGAGCATCATTCAGCTCTGGAAACATAGAAAAATTCCATGGTTGGAAGAAGTTAGAGAATGAGGGTGGAGCAGGAGTCACGTAATCGGCGCCCTTCCCTGATTTTAGAATAGCTTTAGCCTCCTTGAAGGTCATCTTATACTTCCTAGCAAAAATACGAAGTCCGCTTCGGAAAATTAATTCCGGACAACCTTTGTAAGCTGGCATGTGATCACCCTTGCAGTTCACGCATTTAGGCTTGCCTGTCTCGTTAGGGCAGGCAATTGAGACACATTCCTGGTTGAGGAATGTAGGAGTGAACCTGAAAAGAGGCCAAAAAGAGAGAGACTCTTTCTGGAAGACATGTTCCTTTAAAAGTGATGAGGACAGTGTTTGAGGATTCAAATTTAGTTTCCTGGTTTTCAGGGTCTTTCATTTTTATGTTTAGACGGAAGGCGCCCAGAACCCGTGACTCTATCCCTGAGTGGACCTAAAACCTGAAGATTCTTAACAATCTCTTCCCTAAAAATCTCAAGGGATACGCCGCGAATTACACCCTGACACGTTGCAAGACTAGCTGGAATGAGGGTTATTAAGCCGTTGATTTTTTTGGGGATTTCTTCAAACAGCAAATTAGCTGACCTGGTAGACTTAGCCATGACCTTCAATTTCTGAAAACCCCTGCCATGAACGTCGCTAATATGACCAAGAAAGTATTTTTGTAAAAGACGCCCGGTCGTAACGAATTGATTTTACGTTGTATTATGATTTGGCACTCGCCTGATTAAAATTCGCTGTAGCGAAGCTGGGCGTGAGCTTTAGGGCGCGAGTTAGTGGATCTTTCGGCACCGAGATTGGAATTGGCAATGGTTGCAGAAACCGTGGATGGAACCGAGTTGTTTTTAGAGCGTCGAGGATCGGGGGTGGAATTAGTAGGGGGTTTGCCACCGTCAGCTGTCACTGTCGTCTTTATTTTGTCATAGTCCGCTGTCACTCTCGTGTCCAGTTTGTCATTTTTATTTATCACTATCGTGTCCATTAGGGAATTATCATAGTCATCATCTGAGGGGAAAGTAGTTTCCTTTTTATTTTTTGCTTTTTCTGAGCGCATTTTAACTCGTTTGTGGTTTGATTAGAGATGGATCATTCTTTCGAGGCTCCTTCCTCTGATTTTAGAAGCGCTACCCGTCATGAAAAGAAGAGCTCTCATGCTAGATTCAATATCCTGAGAAAGAGGAGGGTGAGAGGGGTGAGTTAGCTCCTTCGTGAGATTGCCCTCGCTACCCGACGAGGATCCATTAAAGGAGGTCATGCCTTCGGAAAAGTTTTAGAAATAAGAACCTAAGGAGACGTACAAATAGTAAGAAGAAAACTGAGAACGAGGCTCTTTAAAAATGGCCGGCGAAAATTGTGGTTAACTCACTGCGCTCCAGGCCTGTCTGCTGCTGCAGTCACACCTGGGGAGAAATGGAAATAGCCTCAAGCACCGGAGCACTGGAGGGAAGGCTAGCACCAAAACTCCGAGTCTTTATGATCGAAAACGTCAAAAACACAAGTCACTTGCACCAAGCAAGACCTTTAGAATATCGCCCCCTCCAGTAGCACGATATTTAGGTGTGCGCGTGTGCAAATCATGAGCGTAAATCATTAGCAAAATAGAAAAAGGCTGTGTCACGAGTGGCGTGCACATCGAGGTTTTTTCTTCTTCGTGTTTTTTAAAAGTTTCAAAGTGCGAACGAAGAATGTATTCGGTTTTATCAAGTGCATAGAAAATCTGAGATCCCAGTGATCCCAATAGGGCTGGCCGTAGCTCGTTATTTTTCCTGAAAATCTCGTGCTCGATAGGCCTGACCTGTAAGGACATGGCTGCTAGTACCGGATCGATATTAGAGGATACGGATGGTCGGCCACCTGAATTTGAAGAGGGTAGCATGGATACATCCACCCTCGATGAGAACACCCAGCAAGGGTTGCAGGCCCTTTTAACCGTGCAGTATGATCCCAACAACGAGGAACCTCCTGATGAAGGATTTCGGAAGGTAAGAGCCCGAAATAAAAATCATGTTCACGAGGGCGAATTTTCCCAGAATGTCTCTCAGACCAAGCAATACAAATCACGCGACATCACCGACGCCACTTAAGTTTCTCTCCCCAATAGCAACGATAATGTAGACACAGATAAACAGACAGAAAACTTGACACAAATACACAATCACTCAAATTCTCTAACTCGGACACATTTCAATCAATAAACACTCAATCCCCAATCTCAAAACTTCAACCTACCACAACAAAACTCTAACGCCATAAAAGGCCCCTTCACCCATCTCCGATACAGCGACAAGCAAAGAGGTCCTTGCAAGGCCATCGTTCATTAAACGTAACTTTAAAATATTTTGAAGAAGCTAATAAATTTTTAGATGACTTCGAAACTCTCAAAAGTAAAGGCTTATTCACTTTCGTGCCAGCCAACTTTGTTTCCTGCCAATAGGTGATTAAGAATATCCCTTTCGATTTTTCAGAAGACGAAATTCGCGACAACTTGGAATTTCTGGGCCCGTCAAGGGGTAGAACTTCCGTACTGAACGCTCGCCGTCTCAACCGTAAAAATTAGACAAAGAAACCACCTCTATTCTCGTAAATTTCGAAGGCACAAAACTTCCGGAAAGAGTAGCTCTCTTCAAGGCTTCCACAATTGTAAATCTCTACATTCCCCAAGTAAAAATGTGTCTGAAATGCCTGAGATACGGGCACATCAGCACCAATTGTAGATCCAATTCCAGATGAAAACAGTTTGATGGTCCCAACACCCACAGCGATCAAAATTTTTGCCCCAAAACAAACAATGACCCTAAATGCGTTCAATGTGGCGGTGATCACCTCCCCAACTAAAAAATTGTCCAGAGCTTCAATTCCAGAAAGAATTCAGGTCTTATGCAGCACTTTTCTCCATTCCGCAACTTCTCAACCCAGCCAGAACTGAACGATGCGAATACACCTCCCATTTCCAACATCACTTCTTTCCCTAGCCAAACTCGCTCTTATTCTGAAAAGGCATCTCGTCCGAAATTTCATTCCGAAACCAAGAAGGGGCAGCCTATTATTACAGAATCCAACCCAATCCAATCGAGCATCATCATCATCATCATCATCATCATCATCATCATCATCAACTCTAGACTTCTCTTCCTATCACAACAACGGTAGGATTCAAAGCTTATTTCCCAATGGGTTTGCCTTACATCCGCCAACTCCCCACACGTCAGTAGACAAGAAAATCGGCTCCAGAAATGACACAATCTCAATTATTGCAAATATTATGGAAGCCATAACCGGCCTTATTTCATTCCTCATATCTGACTGCTCCTCCAATGAAGAGGAAAAACCAAACTTGCGCAACCGTATTCTGACTAGCGTTACTTCCCTTTTGACTTCCTTACTTTCAACTCAAAATGGCGCATATCAATAAATTAAGAATCGTGCATTGGAATTGTCGCGAACTTCTTAATAAGAAGGGTGACCTTCAAAATATTTCCTCTGACTACGACATAATTTTACTATCTGAAACATTTCTTAAACCTGAAAAAACCTTTTTATTAAAAAATTGTAATCTTATTAGATTCGATAGACTGTTTAAGAGGGGCGGAGGCCTCGCGATAGCCATTAGGGAATGAATCAATTTCTCCAAAATATCTTCAATAACTAATATAGAAAATAGTCTTAAAACTCTAGCAGTTTCTATTAATTCCTTTGAAGGAAAATTCTTGATCGTCTCGGTCTATAGAGTTCCTTCTTCGGATAACGTCATTAAAACTAATACCTGGCCCATGATCTTTAACTCCAACTTAGCGATTAACTCTGAAACAGTCTTCATAGGGGGTGACTTTAACAGGCACCACCCCTCATGGGGGAGCTCGCACAGTTACCTCGACGGTGTTGAGCTCTGTTCCTCATTAGACCAATCAGACTTCATGCGCCTGAAAACTGACAAAGACACCTTTGCACCCGTCCAGGCCAATCTCCTTCGGTATTAGACCTCTCATTCGTTACTCCTAACTTATTCACTATCTGTTCCTGGGATGTTTAGGATGACTCCACGGGGAGTGACCATACCCTGTGGTCACAAGCCTTGGCATCGCCATTCCCATTTCACCGTTTTTCTCAAACAAATATAAACTCAAAAGAATAGATTGGCTTAACTTTTCAAGGAATTTATCGGAATTTGCTAAAGACAATAAAGCAACCTTGCTCAATCCATCTTTGGACCCCTCTCTAGTTATAATCGGTTCACTGAAGGTGTAGACAGAGCGATCACTTCCGCCTGCCCCCCTTCCGCCCCTATTAGACATAATAATCAAAATTCAAATCACTCAAGCAGTAAACGTTTTCCCAGCCCTTTGCTGCGACGAAACATGTGACAATGCTGTCGCTGAAAGAAAGCGAGCCACCAGGGCGCATAGACATAGAAAAACTTATCCAAATTACTTAGTAATGAAAAGAACAGAGGCGAAAATCAAACTCACTTTTAAGGAAGCACGAAAGAATTCCTTTAGAAAATTCTGCGACTCCTTAGATCGAATGTCAACTATTTCCAGAGTCTGGAGAGTTGTCAAATCCTTTAAAAATAGATTCACTCAACCGGCTGTGGCATCTTGTTCGGCGGATAGAGAAGTTATAGCCAAACTCTATCAACTAATCGATGAAACGACTCCTACGACAGTTTTTTATGACAACTTCCCTTTGGATTTTAGGTCCAACGAATTTCTCGAGGCTCCTTTCTCTGAAGCGAAGTTAGAAATAGCTATTTCCTCGTTCAAAACTAAATCCTCTCCAGGCTTAGATAAAGTAGATTACAATATAATTCGGAATTTTCCAGAAACAGCAAGATTGACCCTTCTCGAAATTTATAACAGTATACTTAACTCCAGCCTATTCGCCTCGTCGTGGAACAATTTTCTAGTCATATTCATTCCAAAATCCACTCCCGGCAAATTTCGACCTATTTCACTCGCATCTTGCCTTTTTAAATATAAGGAAAAGCTTATATACATGAGACTTATCTGGTATCTTGAACACAACGTTATTTTATCACCTTCACAATTCGGTTTCAGAAAGGGAAAATATTGCGCTGACCATTCAGCTATTTTGGCGACAGAAATCTGGAAAGGCTTTGTCAAAAAAGAAGTCACAGCCGGCCTTTTCCTAGATTTGAAATGAGCCTTCCCGAGCGTCATCCCGCACATACTGATGGAAGACCTTCGGGAGCTAGGTAACCCTAAAAGCATAGCTAAATTCGGATACAATTCCACTGCATATAAAAGAATTTATTTCCAGATCAATGGCTAATTGGTCGGTCCTAGAACTAGCACTGTGGGACTTCCACTAGGTAGTATTCTTAGCGCAATATTATTTCTAATTTATACAAGAAAAATTCATTCTTTGATCCCTGCTAATTGCATAATTATTGAATTCGCGGACGATATAGCAATACTTGGCACATCCAAGGACCCAGAACAACGTGTCGCTTCTCTCCAAAGATGTGCATATATACTTTTTGATTTTCTTGGCCAAAGAGGTCTTAGAATCTGCCCGGAAAAAAACAAACTAGTACTTTTTTCAAAATTGAAATTAGATTTCACTAATGATTCGTTATCTCTTACGTTAAATAATATTCAAATTTATCCCTCAGAAACAGTGAGATTTCTTGGAATTGTATTGGAAATTGAATTTTAATTTGAGGACCACTTTGCTCATTTGACCGAAAAATGCCGAAAGATATTAAATATATTTACGGTGCGCAGAGCTGTCTGGTGGGGAGCAGATCCATATGTACTTTTACGAATTTATAATTCACTCATCAAAAGCTGTATAGACTGTGGTTCTCACATTTTTACTTTTACACGCGAAAAGCTCTTCGATAGATTAGAAAAGATCCGGAATCAGGCTTTAAGACTAGCTATCGGCTACAGAAAAAGCACACCGATTAACTTTATGTTAGCAGAAACTTGTGAACCTCCCTTAAAAAACGCTTTTGTTATTTAGCAAAGAAATATATTTTAAGATCATTTTCCGTTCTTAACCACCCCCTACCAGATATCCTAGAGGATCTTTGGAACTCTTCCCAGCTCTGATTTTTTTAGCTGAATACAAAAATCTCTTTTAGACAGCTGTAGAGATTACTACACTAAAGTAGGGGAAAACAAGGGTGTCCATTACACTCAGCGTTTTTACCAGGATAGACAGAAACCCTAGTATGCTTCTTTCGTTGCACCAAGAGAGTGGATAGTCTCTCTTTGTCGCAAGAATGTTATAGACTCAGGTCAGTGTTCTTGCGATCCAGACATTGACGAAGACTTGGACCATGTTGTCTGGGCTTGCCCTCGCTTCGATAACATTCGAGGCACGCTTATTGGAGCCCTATATAGGACCCTAAGGTATCCCCCACCCTTTTGCAACTTTCAAATTTTGGTGCATCCCTCCCTCCGAGTCGTCTCACATATTTTCAAATTTTTGAAAGATGCGAGCCTAACAATTTTATTTTATTTATTTTTTTTTTATTTTTCTATTATTTATTTTATTTATTTTCATTTGAGCCTTTGTCTAATCAATCAAATTCGGTATTCGCGGCCATGCCTAGAACTTCCACACTTGAAATTGCCGCCCGAGTGCACGCGCGTTCAGCCCATGTGCCATAGCGCATAGCTACTTTTCTCTCCCCGTTGGGAGAGCTTTTGCACATAAGGGTATTTTGGAACCAGGACCCAACCTCAAAATTGAATTGCCTTATTTTACACTATAAATACTAGAATTGCATATTTTTTAGATAATTAGGGCATATACCTGTTTCAAATCAAATCTGTAATCGGAGTGAAAAATTAACTAATTTCAGTCGACTTTGTGTAAAACGTTTTTTTTTTTAATATTGATTCTGGCGGTTTACACATAAACTATCAATAGTAGCCAATTTTTCGATCCGAATACAGATTTGATTCGAAACAGGAATGGGCCCTAATTATCTAAAAAAAAGGTGTAATTCTAGTATTTATGAAGTAAAATGACCCTTCATTAAATGTCACATAGATACATATAGAACTTCTATAAGTATCTAATTGTTCCTAATGGTTTCTACTGGTAGTGCCACTTAGAGAAAATTTGCGACATAGAAAATCTACAAGCATCTATATGGATTTCTTTGTGATGTATTCTAAATGAATTTCCTATTAGAATTTGAGATGGTATCTGAATGGAATTCCAAGAGCATCCCTTTTTTATAAGTATTTATATGGATATCCATACAGGATTTTCCTGCCGACACACTTAAGTCCCGAAGCATCTATATGGATTTATATATATTGTCCTAACATGTAATCTATATGAAATTGCAAATAGGATCTAAAGTTCTTTTTATATGAATTTTACAAGTAGAACTTTTCTGACAACGCGCTAAGTACCTACTTCTATGTGGATCCTCCCAATACGTACAATATGCCTGGAACTGCAAGAATAACTTGATGTGGTTTTTATGTGGATGTGCAAATAGGATTTTTGTAACAGCGTGTAAATTTCCTACCTCTATACGGTTTTATATGTATTCTTCTGACAAGTAATCTATATGAAATTGCAAACAGGATTTGAAGTGGTTTCTATATGGATTTTATAAGTGGGACTTTTTTGACGACACGCTAATTACCTACTTCTATATGTACCTATCTGAATCCTCTCAAGACGTATTCTATAAGGAACTGCAAAAATAATTTGACGTGCTTTCTATTTGGATGTGCAAATAGGATTTTTTTAACAGCCTGTAAATTCTCTGCTTCAATATGGTGTTATATGTATTCTTCTGATATGTAATCTATATGAAATTGCAAACAGGATTTAAAGTGGTTCCTATATGGATTATATAAGTGGCACTTTTCTACCACGACCCGGAAAAAAGAATTAATTGAAAACACGACTCTGTACATTGCGTATCAGTCATTTGCAGATTCAGAAAGTTAAAACAGAATCGGTTTGCGACTATGTGAATCGGTCATTTTCTCAAGCAGCTTTGAATCTGTCATGTACTGCAATGACCATTTCAAGCAAGGTTATATTGAATTGGTTTCCTTCTTTTTGAATGAGACCGACTTTTTTGGGGTTAAGCTGCTATATTTCACACGATTTTTAAAATTTATATATATCGAAAAATTAAAAGAAATCGTGCGCAGGTCTACTAGATGCCTTTTGCTATTTCAGTTATTAATCTTTTACGGCATATAAGTTAGTCAACAAAATTATAACGATTAACAGTCTTTAAAAAACAAATCGGCGGCGATTTTGGAATTCCAGTGACAGATAAGCAATTCAAAAGCCTTCGAAACCCATTCCACAGAAGTGAATGGATTTTTGTTTTCTGGGTAGGACATCCTATGCCAGGCCAATTAACGTCTCTAAGACGTCCAATGTCCTAAAGAAGACCTTAAGACGCCTTAAAGACATGGACGTTTTCGGGACATATTTTGTACTGACATTAGACGTTTTAAGAGCATCCCTAGGATGACCAAAAGACATGTTATAAAAAACGTCCTAGAGACGTCCTAAGGACGTCTCTAGGACATTCTTCATTTTTCCCCCACTGGGTATTTTCAAAGGACGGGAAGTGAGAGTTCGGAAATGTAGAGAGAACAAAAGAGAATTGAGAGACTTTAAGAGAATAAAACGTTTTCCCTGGGTATCCTTATTTTTTTCTGGAAAATTAATTTTAAAATCATTTAAAAAGATTTAAAAAAGATTTCGCAGATTGTGAAAAAAGAATCAAGAAGATCAAAAGGACATTTTTCAGTCAGAACATTTCAAAAGTGTCGCGAAAAGGAACAGCGTCATGATTAGGTAGATTAGGTATTTCAAGTTGTGACGCAGCTTGCAATATGTCTGCAAGCTGCGGGCCAAGCAATAATACCATAATACAGGGGTATCCAAAGGGCGATCCTGGAACTCTTTCTTGTCGAAAATTTAACTATGATTAAACATTAATTTTTGTATAGAAAATTAGTCTTGGGGGAAAATAAATTTCTTTTGTGCAAAGTTTAATATTTTCTTGAAAATGCCTTTTCTCATATACAATTCAGCTTTTTGGATAAAAATTTAACTTTTTGTTTAAAAATTTAAATATTATGTTTAAAACAAATTTAACCAATTTTTAAAAAAATTTTGTATTTTATTCAATTTTTTTTGCAGAGAACTAATTGTTTTTTGTTGAAAGTTTAACTGTTTCTATTAAAAGTTAGTCCACTAATAATTAAAATTAATGTTATATTTTATGATTATAATATTAATATTAATAATATATATAATAGTAATAATATTCATATTATATACGCCTGAAAAACATAACCTCAAAATCGACTCGTGCATGAAATGAAGAATCACGCAAAACATTAAATTCGCCAATTTCTTCCATTTCTTTCAAATGGGGATCGAGATATAAATAGAAGACAACCGAAGTCTTCCGAAGCTTTCAGATCGGCAATCATCGTACAGCAGAAACCGAAGTCGAATCGTGTATTTTCGGCTACACACGAACTCACAGTGGTAATCATGCACCTTCTGTTTTGCGGCTCCCAAACGGTAGGTATGGTGGGGGTAAATTTCATTCACGATCTGGCAGCTCTGGTAGACACCAGGAATCCTGGTGTCTACTAGCGATCCCAGGCCAGTAGGTCGGATCTACTCAGCTCTGACCCAGAAGTGTTGAAATCCTTTACCTGATTTGAGCCCCTTAAAACACTTAAACTCAAGATCTTCCATTACATTCGAAACTTCACGCTAAAATTGAAATCTTGACGGTCAAATTGAGAATTACGAAATAAAATAATCAATGTTTAGTTTCTTTTACTATAATAATATCGAACGAAATAATTAATGCAATTTTAATGTTTTATACTCACAATTCAAATTAACTGAAAATCAATTTATTTATGAATAATTAAAAATTTTATTTTTAAATTAAGATTTAAGTTTATCAAAAATATAGTTTGTGCATGGAAATTTCTTTTGGCGAAGTCTAAATACATTAAAAAATTAGGTTTTCTGAAAATTCAATTTGTTCAGTGCTGTACAGAAAAGTGTATATTTTTTACTTACACAAAAAGGCAAGCCGGGCCTCGCAGGCCCGCTGTTCATTGCAACATCGACTTTGAATACCGCGAAGAAAAGAGTATGCATATCACTCATGTTTGCATGAAAAAGCAGTTTGAGTGCATAGATTTCAGTTTTACATACATTTTTTTTTTAATTTTGAAGGATTTCTATATATTTGCTTGTTTGCTTTTAAAATACATCTACTGTTTGCAGGTGCAAACATAATTTCTCGCGTAAACACTTTCAAATGAGCGCTCGCATTTGCAACGCGTGATATTTTGATGTGTAGTGATTATGTTGTCATAGTTGTTGTAATAGTTGCAATGCTGATATTTAGAAGGAACAAAAGTACAGGTTATAAATCTTTTTTATAACGCAACAAAGGGAGGCGTCGACACTCTTGGCCAAATATACTGTTCATATATGGTTCAATGTAAAACGAATCAGTGGCCTCACTCAATGTTTTTTTAATTAAAAAAAAAGTCTCTTCAGTCACATCTTTTGTGATTCATCGCGATTTTACTGGAAAAAGCGACCAAAAAGTCGGCTTCACAAGAAAACGGATCTTGGTAAGTTTTGGTTTGGCATGCCACAAAAATGCGTGCAACAAATATTTGGTTAACACGATCAAGTGTCGAAACTTTGCAAAGCTGCATTATAAATTTAAACGTAATGTGATCATAAAATGTAATTACGAATAAAAATGATCAAACTTCTTAGGTTTTTCTATACATTTACTGGAAAGAGAAGTTTGAATTTCAACGGGCCTGAGAGGCCCGGCTTGCCTTTTAACGTCACGATTTTAGCTTGCCATCATGAGGGTTAGTTTTATAATTATTATAATTAAATAAAAAATTATATCCTAATGAAATTAAGTAATTTAAAATAATAATCCTGATATAATGGCAGCAATCCATTTTTAAATCCATAATAACTAATTTTTGAATATTAAGAGTTTATAAAAATTGTTAAATGGACCTAGATAATTTATAACATTATCAAATCTAGCAGATAAACAAAAAATAAATAAATTACTATTAAAACTCCTCGGAAAAGATACTTGACAGAGGTTCTGTATAAATTAAAATCCTTAAAATTAACAAATTTGAAATACTCTTAATTTGAATTATTAGAAATTGGTACTAATTTCCAGCAGTGACTGAATTCCTAACTACAGGCCTGGGACTAACCACACTATTAAACTATTTTACATTTTTCTGAAACAATGACGCTATTTTTCTACTATTTCGAAAAAAATTACACGTAATATACTATTTTCAAATAAAAAAAGTCCAATTTTCCACTAAACAAAATAATTTTCAACAAAATGCATGAACTTTTATCCAGATAGTTGCATTTTCAGCTAAAATAAATTTCTATAAAAAAAGGCGAATTTTTAACAAATTGCATACATTTTCTACTAAATAATTTGAACAATTGATTTTATTTTAGTACAAATGTTACTTCATTATTTTTCCATGCTATTTTTTCATTCAATTTTTTCTAAATAAATTTAATCGTAATAACAATTTAAAATTCTATAATTTCAGCAGCTTTTACTTTAAAACATTCAGTTTAGTTTACAGTTAACAATTTTAAAACTTGAATCACTTTGAACTGAAAATTATTTTTATTTATAAGTTAAAATTTTCGAAGAATATAATTTTGGACGCAATGATATTAGCTTTGAATCTTTAATGATACAATTCTCATAATTCTAATTTACAAATATTTCTATTTTTAACGTTTTGAAACTTTTATTTTTATTTTCGATATTTTAATCTGAGATAATTATATTTAGAGATTCTTCAATTAAAAAACAAAATATTAAAATTTGAATTCTTTCAATTTATTTGGGATTATTTATTTTTGATAAAGAAATTAATGAGTTTACGATTTGAATTTTTAAAATGAAATGAAAATTATTTTTATTTAAAAGTTAAATTTTTTAATAATTCCATTTTGAACGGTTTAATTAGCTTTGAATTTGTAATGATAAAATTCAATACAAAATTTGCATTATTAATGTTGCAAAAATTCATTTAGAAACAACTATCCGCAATTAGTTAGTTAAAAAATTTTAATATTTTAAACCAAATCCTTTTATTACAAGTTCCGTTAAGTTATACAAGAAAAAAATGTTCTCCATGTTCAACTTTCAGAACCAAGCCCTTCCAACCTTTTTTGTGTGGGTTCATAAATTTTATCTCAGTTTCCCGTCGAAAAAATTGACAGATGTTCAAAAAGGTCGAGCGATCCTGGGTCACGCTGCATCTGTGGATTTCGGGGACCCCTGCCATAATGCCATCGAGTAAAACTTTAGTTTTTTAATTTCTTGGAAAAAACCAATTTTTTTAAATAAGTGTATTTTTATGTTTTATGTTTGTGCCGATCGAGAAAAAAAATAATTACGAGAACAAAGCTAAAAAAGTAAGGTAACAATAACGACTCAAAAAATGAAAATTTTGTAAAAATGTTTCAGGGCCATTTTATTTATGTAAAACTCTAACTTATCACGCATTCGCGAAGGAAAATCGCAACCCATAAAAAAGTAGCCTACTTGACAAATTTTGACACAATAGGAAGAAGAATATTAATTTATGTTTTTATTATCTGATAATGAAAATGAATTTATATCCCTCTATTAAATGCCTTATAGAAACTTTTACTAATGAACAAAAGGATATATAGAACCATACAGAGCCATATAGAATGTATCAAATTTCTATGATTCTATATATCCTTCTGTCCATTTCTATAGGTTTCTATAAGGCATTTAATGAAGGGATGGAAGCGCATATGCTTTTAGTTTTGTGGCAGTACTAGCGTCAGAATAATCATGAAAGCTCCCACTGCCGCGAGTTTATTTCACTTTTAAAAAGTTTCAATGGTCGGTACGGAGTCACGCACAGGAGCATACAGCCGGATAAATTTTCAATATTGAGAATTATTAAGATCTCAAGATGAACTGGAATTGGAAAACGATTCAGCGGAACCTTTTTGAAGCTAGAACTCCAGAAACTGATTTTCGAGAAAAATGCATCCAAACTTCGCTACCGCCATAAGCGCATCACGAGTTGTATTTATTTTCGCACGTGAAATATATGTATTTTACGAAATATAACGTAACTTCCGATTGCAAACAAATCTTAAACTAGAACCGACCGTAAAGTTCCTTTTCATATGGACGGACGCATATTTTTTTAAGTACAAGGGACTTTTTTTGAATATTTCAATTTTTATTATTTCTGTATACGGTTCGCGTTATATTCTATTATGCCGTTTCTTTTAAGTAGTTGGCTTTACGTGTAATAAAGAAAACAAATAGTAATTATTTCAGGAGAGTCATGACTAAATCACTTAGGCTGGTATAGACTGGCCCTTTATTATACAATATGTTAAGCTAGTCCAAAATAATGTATTTTCGAGTTTTGACAATTCCGTTCTACTACTACGTACTTTGTACTTGGGTATTAAAATCCAGACTTCCACGTTTGTATATCGTACTTGTTCTACCTTACTCTTTAGGTTTGTTAGAAATTTAGATTTCAGTGAGAAAATTTTCAATATATAAATTATGAAGAAATGAATAATATATTTTTAATGGAATAAATTGTATTAATGATAATCATTGATTCATTTATATATCACAATTAGATAATAAATTTCATTTTTATGTAAATTTAACTTAATTACCTAATTAATCATTGTTACATTCTCATCATTTATGATTGATAAAGTACTAGAATTGTCCGAAACTTGACACCACAGTTTTTCAACGGATCTCCACGTCTTGACACCTTATTCTGAATTCGAAAATCAAGATGTTACGATGGCGTCTTGTCTGTCCGTCCGCAAAAATCAATCGAAAATCAACATTCCTGGTCAAACAGCGCACGATTTGAAAAAAGTCAAGAGAAGTAAAACTTTGCTTTTTAAAATCTCTTCGAAATTATTAAAACAGCTTTATGTATTTTCTTGAAAAATCAAAAATTCTAATTTTGATCGCAAAAAAATAACAAAAAATTTCATTTTTTGCTCAAACTATCCAAGATACGAAAAAAGCTGAATCAACAAAAATTATTATCCTAAAAAAATATTACAAATTTTTGAATAATCACTTCTTGATACAACACGTAGTTTTAATTTTAGTCATAAAAAAGACAATAAAAATAAAAATGTTATGAAAAAACGATAAAAGGTTCGAAAACAGATTGATGACAAAAGTTGTTCACCCGAAAAAGAGATAAAATTTTGCTATAATTACATGTTTTGCACTTATTATAGCTTTTGAATAATCCCACAAAATTTCTTTGAACCATTTTTCAATAAAGGAGGATTTTCAGCGTTTAAAAATTCTTACATCCTTTCTTTGTACCATTTTCTGACAGAACTCCTCGTTTATAATTTATTTATCAAAATTGATATGAAAAAATCAAACACTCCAATATGACGCCAAAAGACTTGATATAGGTAAAACATCTAAAAAACTTGTAGGCCATTTTGTTTTATCCATAAAAAAAAATATGAAAACAAAAATCCTATTTTTGGCATAACGACGCGTGATCGAGAAAAATGTTTGAAAAAAGAATTGTAGTTTTTATTTATTTTAAGGTAGTTCAGAAAATAAATGTATACATTTATAAATAACTGTTAACAATTGAGCCCCTGGATGCAATAACTCGCTGAGCGCTCGAAAACGCGTAAAAGTATTGTCTGCGCGGTGACATTACGAGTCAAAATCAAAAGTCCGAATTTGGAAAAATGAAAAATACTGCTCGATATCTTTTTAAAAATGAATGCATGTACCCGTTTAAACTTTTTTCGTAAACATTATAGTTTCCGTTAAAAAAAAATAAAAACTGATGATATTTGAATCGAAAAATCCATGTTTTTCAAAACTTAAATCGCCGCTGAACAGCCATTTTTCAACTTATCAAAATTTTTTTTTAGTTCTATTCAGGAAGGTCTAGCGTTGAATACAGTATCAAAAAATATATCCAAAGTTAATATTAATTGAATGTTTTTTTAATCCGAATGAAAAACCATGTTTTTCGACGTTCGTGTTTGAAATGTATCGAGGAAATTTTCGATTTCCACGGGG
>NC_046666.1:82114605-82116584 GCF_010883055.1 Belonocnema kinseyi | reverse complement strand
CCACCGAAGTCTTCCGAAGCCTTCAGATTGGCAATCATCGTACAGCAGAACACCGAAGTCGAATCGTGCATTTTCGGCTTACATACGAACTCACAGTGGTAATCATGCACCTTCTGTTTTGCGGCTCGCAAACGGTAGGTATGGTGGGCGTAAATTTCATCCACGATCTGGCAGCTTTGTTAAGATCTCCTCTTTCCGATGGTACCAATGAAATTCCTCAAAAAAATTATTTATTATTCCAAAATGCAGTTTAAATAAAAAAAAAACGTGATTTTTCGTGCCTATTTTTTTTGTGATCTATTTTTCAAAGTTTTTCTAGTCTGTAATTATTCTGGGACCCCACTAACTAGTGGAATAAATGTCTAAACTTTGAGAATCCATGGTTCAAAGATCGATTTTTCGTTTTAGTATTTTCAAAATTTTGCTCAAAACGCTTCGGAAAAATTCAGGCGTATTCCTTGGCTAATTGCAAGAACTTTTTACACTTGAGAATTTTTCCGAAAAGAGCATCGTTTATTGTAAAGAAAATTTATGAAAGTTTTCACAAAACTGTTGCCATTAAGACGCCATTTTGAAAATACTAAAACGAAAAATCGATCTTTGAACCATGGATTCTCAAAGTTTAGACATTTATTCCATCGGTTAGTGGGGTCCCAGAAGAATTACAGACTCGAAAAACTTTGAAAAATGTATCACAAAAAAATAGGCACGAAAAATCACGTTTTTTTTTTTGTTTAAACTGCAGTTTGGAATAATAAATAATTTTTTTGAGGAATTTCATTGGTACTATTGAAACTATCTAAAAGATCTGTTTTCGATTGCAGTATTTATCTGCGTCTTATATTATGAATTTTGTGCTTAATTAAGTATAGTTGAAGATTAACTTGTAGGCTTTGAGGTACACATTCTCATCGTGACACTTTCGCTACGCGCCAAATTGAGCCCCTGGATGCAATAACTCGCTGAGCGCTCGAAAACGCGTAAAAGTATTGTCTGCGCGGTGACATTACGAGTCAAAATCAAAAGTCCGAATTTGGAAAAATGAAAAATACTGCTCGATAGCTTTTTAAAAATGAATGCATGTACCTGTTTAAACTTTTTTCGTAAACATTATAGTTTCCGTAAAAAAAAATAAAAACTGATGATTTTTGAATCGAAAAATCCATGTTTTTCAAAACTTAAATCGCCGCGTTGAATACAGTATCAAAAATATATCAAAAGTTAATATTAATTGAATGTTTTTTTAATCTGAATGAAAAACCATGTTTTTCGACATTCGTGTTTGAAATGCATCGAGGAAATTTTCGATTTCCACGGGGTATTCGCGCTTATCGTAATCTTAAGCGTATTGTTGAACTTTTTGGAAAGTTTGAGCCTCCTCAGACTATTATTTATATAAAACCTAGCGGGTTGAACACAAACGTGCAGCGCGATGTGATTGAATTTCGCACGGGCGAGCTCCGCAGTGTATCGTACTAGCAAAAGTATTCAACCTTTTTGGAAAATAAAAACTTGATCAGGAAATTACAAGTAACCAAAATTTCTAGTTAATAAATATAATGTCGATTTGATTCAAAGATCCTCGTTTCTCCTTTTTTTTTTCTTGAATTCTTTACATTTTCCGTGGAACTCATTGCAAAACGTTTTTTTTTCTCGAAAAAATTAATGTTTAAAAGAATAATGATGAAAAATTAAAGTAATATAGATTGAATCTCAATAAATTGCTTCTAGATAGCACTGTCCATGCACCCTTTTGACTGAGATGTTTTGTTTTTTGAGTGATCTGTTTTTGTTTACACATAAAGAATGCTTCAAGGCCATTCGTACTGCTCTTGTGATGCACATTTTGGAATGTATTGCCAAAAACAAAAGAAAACAGGCAATAGAAACTGATAAAGAATATTATCGAATGATTGGTTAATTCGATTGAAATAAGCAGAGAAAAAAGAACAGATGTAAAATCTTTGATGAAATATGAT
>NC_046666.1:82111794-82114505 GCF_010883055.1 Belonocnema kinseyi | reverse complement strand
CGCTCATCTCGGTTTTCGTAATGGGAGTTATTTCCATCACTGTTCTGTGACCCGTTGTCCAGGTCACCATCACCTTTATTATTTCCAAATAAATTGGCCGCACCACCTCCACATTGAGGAGGAAATCCTTCGAAATCACCTTGCTCAGACATTTTTTCTGTCTGCGAAACACAATTCGCTTAAACTGGGAACACAATTAGTTAGAAGTACCAACACACTTCGCGTCAGCGTCACTGCTGAAAACGTGGTCACGACTCGAATGTTCTAGAAACCCGTAGAACAAAGACCAATATGGTCGACTCATGCGGTCGGACGCTGTCGAATGTTCACGACTACTAGGCTAGAGATCCAATCGAGGAGTCTAGGTCCAGAATACCGCACTTCTTTTCACACTAACAGCACATTTATCAATTCTCGTATTTGCGTTTCCCCAAAACTCGTCAGCTTCTTACTGAAGCTCACAAAACTTTCGCCGATTCGAATCCAGTCTCAACGTGATCACACGCGG
The DNA here is from genome assembly GCF_010883055.1 of Belonocnema kinseyi. Classification (NCBI taxonomy): domain Eukaryota; kingdom Metazoa; phylum Arthropoda; class Insecta; order Hymenoptera; family Cynipidae; genus Belonocnema; species Belonocnema kinseyi. The sequence goes on along the minus strand of NC_046666.1, from coordinate 82,113,997 downwards.
CGTCTCTCACGATCGCGTTCACGCCCCAGACCAAAATCGGCTTTAAAAAGCTCAACACTCCCGCTGTGTGTATTAGAACCGTAGGGCCCTAATCTTCATATCCCACTTCTGAGACTGAAGGACCGGTATTTCAATAAAACAGACTCGGTCGGAATAATAAAGTTTATTAAAGAAAAACGTAATCTTCGGGCTACATGGATGTGTTCATCGCACGAGATCTCCGACCCCAATCCCGAAACGATCTCCCTCGCTTTTTTGCCTCCTCTCTCCCAGCGCCCTCTTACAGAGAAAGCGCCCTCTTTACATTATGCCGCCATATTTGCCGCGAAAATTTAATTCAATTATACATAGAAATATCTATCGCCTACAATTATATGTATATTTTTTTAGGGCATTTTTAAATTTTCAAGGAATTTTCAAGAGATTTCAAAAGATTTTAAAGGATTTGATATATTTTAGGATATTTTAATAGATTTAAATGAATTTTTAAGTGATTTTAATAATTTAGTATGAGATTTGACAGGATTTGAAATATTTTATGGTATTTTAAAAATTTTAAGATATTTTCAAGAGCTTTAAAAAATTTCAAGAGATTTCAAAAGGTTTGTAAGGATTTTAAATATTTGAGGAAGTTTTAAAAGATGCCAAGGCATTTTTAATTGATTACAGTAATTTAATATCAGATTTCAAAGGATTTGATATATTTTAGGATATTATAATAGATTTCAAGGAATTTTTAAATGATTTTAATAATTTAGTATGAGATTTTAAAGGATTTGAAATATTTCATGGTTTTTTTTTCTAATTTCAAGATATTGTCAAGTGCTTAAAAAAATGTTAAGAGATTTCAGAAGATTTGTTAGGATTTTAAATATTTGAGGAAGTTTTAAAAGATGCCAAGGAATTTTCAATTGATTACAGCAATTTAATATGAGATTTTAAAGAATATGAAATATTTCAGGGTATTTTTAAAATTTTAAGGAATTTGCAAGAGCTCTAAAAAATTCTCAAGAGATTTCTACAGATTTTTAAGCATTTTAAATATTTGAGGATGTTTTAAAAGATGTCAAGGAATTTTCATCCTATTTTTCTAATTTTAAGGAATTTCAAAGAATTTTAAAGAAGTAGTTTAAAAATCTTTTTAAAAAAAAGTCAAGGTATCTCAAAATATTTTGAAGGAATTGCAATATTTGAAAGTTCTTTAAAATGTTCCAAGGGATTTTCAATTGATTACTGTAATTTAATATGAGATTTTGAAAGATTTAATATATTTTATGATATTTTAATAGATTACAAGGAATTTTTAATTGATTTCAATAATGTAGTATGATATTGTAAAAGATTTGAAATATTTTAGGGTATTTTTAAATTTTGAAGGAATTTTCAAGAGATTTAAAAATATTTTAAAGGATTTTAAATATTTGAGGCTGTTTAAAAACATTTCACTGAATTTTATTTCAGTTTTATAAATCAAAGGAATTTCAAAGAATTTTAATAGTTATAGCAAGGTTGTTTAAACCAAATTCCAAAGTATATAAAAAATCTTTAAAAAATGTCAAGATTTTTCGAAAGATTTTGAAGGTTTCGAAATATTTTAGAGTATTTTAAAAGGTTCCAAGGATTTTTCAATTGATTACAGTAATTTAATATGAGATTTTAAAGGAATTGATACATCTTAGGATACTTTACTAGATTCCAAGGAATTTTCAATTGATTTCAATAATTTAGTATGAGATTTTAAAGGATTTAAAATATTTTAGGGTATTTTTAAAATTGCAAGGAGTTTTCAAGAGCTTTACAAAATTTCAAGAGATTTTAAAATTTGCCTCCTGAAAATTTAACTATTTTGTGGAATTTTTTTTTGGTTTTGTTTAAAAATTAATTTCTTTTAACTACAAGAAAATTATACTTTATGGAAAATAAATTTCTTTTGCGCAAAGTTCATGTATTTGATTAAAAATGCTTTTTTCTTATACAATTCAGCCTTTTGGATAAAAATTTAACTTTATGTTTAAAAATTTTAATATTTTCTTAAAGACAAATTTAACCATTTTTTTTTTGCAGAAAACTAATTGTTTTAGTTGAAAATTTAACTATTTGAATTGAAAGTTAGTCAACTATTAATTAAAATTAATGTTATATTTTATAATTATATTATTAACATTAATAATATGTATAATAGTAATAATATTCATACTATATA
>NC_046666.1:82110670-82111694 GCF_010883055.1 Belonocnema kinseyi | reverse complement strand
AATAGTTGACTAACTTTTAATAGAAATAGTTAAACTTTCAACTAAAACAATTAGTTTTCTGCAACAAAAAAATTTTGAATTAAATACATAACTGAACAAAAATCATTTTTTTAATTGTTTTCAACATAATAGTAAAATTTTAAATAAAAAAATTACATTTTCATCCAAAAAGCTAAATTGTATATTAAAAAAAGGCACTTCTAATAAAATACATGAACTTTGCACAAAAGAAATTTATTTTCCATGAAAACTAATTTTCTGAACAAAAAATTAATGTTTAATCATAGTTAAATTTTCGACAAAAAAGATTAATTTTCTACCAAGAAAGAAGAGTATTCAATAAAATACAAAAAATTTAAACTAAAAAAGATCACTTTTCATTTAAACATAGAATAGTTAAATTTGTGGTTAAAAAAATTAATTTTTAACCAAAAAAAAATAAATTTTCTACAAAATAGTTACATTTTCAGAAAACAAATTTATCCAACTAATTGATGAATCATCAACCAAAAAAAAAAATACGAGAAAAAAAAAGTTTAAATTCTTTGAAATCGCTCGAAATTATTGAAATAAATTGAAAATTCGTTGGAATGTTTTAAAATATCCTGGAAATTTTTGAATCCTTTAAAATCGCTTAAAATTTTTGAAAGCTCTTGAAAATTCCTTACAAGTTTAAAAATACCTTAAAAGATTTCAAATCCTTTAAAATCTCATACTGAATTATCGAAATCAATTGAAAATGCCTTAGAATCTATTAAAATATCCTAATGTATATATATATATATATCAAATCCTTTAAAATCTCATATTAAATTACTGTCAAAAATTGAAAATTCCTTGGAACGTTTGAAAATACTCTCAAATATTTCTAAACCTTCAAAATATTTTGAAAGAGCTTAGCATCGTTTAAAGATTTCTAAATTTCTTTGGAATTTTTTTAAATAACCCTGCTAAAGTTGTTAAAATTCTTTGAAATTCCTTTAAATTATAAAAATAAGTTGAAAATTCCTTGAGATCTTTCAAA
>NC_046666.1:82079772-82110570 GCF_010883055.1 Belonocnema kinseyi | reverse complement strand
TTATTTCAAATATTCCCGGGTTTATTCCAATAATTTAACCCACAGCACGAACCACCAATGAAGGAGTTTCGGATCCACTGGACTTGCGCTAAACGTAACAAGAGGGCGCTGGGAGAGAGGAGGCAAAAAAGCGAGGGAGAATCGTTTCGGGATTGGGGTCGGAGATCTCGTGCGATGAACACATCCATGTAGCCCGAAGATTACGTTTTTCTTTAATAAACTTTATTATTCCGACCGAGTCTGTTTTATTGAAATACCGGTCCTTCATAATTTTATACAAAAATCGTTTTAGAAATCTTTAAACTTTAACTCGAGTAATTTCTATTAAAATATTAATTTGTTAGTTTATCTAATCTACAAACAGTTAAATTTTTAATGTTTTAAAATTTTTATGTTTTCTAAATTTCAGTCTGAAATAATTTCATTCAGAGATTGTCCAATTGAAAAACATACATTTAAATTTTGAACGCATTCAATTTATTTATAATTATTAATTTTTTATAAATAAACTTCCAAGTTTGCAATTCTAAATTTGAAGACTTGAATCCCATCGAGTTGAAAATTATTCCTATTTCGTAGTTAAAAATGTTTGAAAATAAAATTTCTAAAATTATGAATTTTTATTTGTTTCATTTTCCAAACTCTAATCTACAAACATTTCAATATTTAACGTTTTGAAACTTTTCTCTTTTTTAAATTTCAATCTGAAGCTTTACAAACTTTCAAGAGATTGCAAAAGATTTTAAATATTTGAGGATGTTTTAAAAGAGGTCAACGAATTTTCATTTTATTTTTATAATTTACAGAAATTTCAAAGAATTAAACAATTTTTAGAAGGCTTTTTTTTAAATTCGAAAGTAATTAAGAAATCCTAAAAAAAGTCCTAGGCCTTTCAAAAGATTTTGAAGGATTTGAAAAATTTGTGAGAATTTTAAAGATTCCAAGGAATTGTCATTAATTAAAGTAATTTAATATGATATTTTGAAGGATTTGAAATATTTCAGGAAATTTTCAAATTGTTATAATTTTAAGGAATTTCAAAGAATTTTAACATTTAAAAGTATTTAAAAAGGTTCCAAAGAATTTTAAATTGATTACAGCAATTTAATATGAGATTTTAAAGGATTTACAATATTTCAGGGTATTTTTAAAATTTCAAGGAATTTTCAAGAGCTTTAAAAAATTTCAAGTTTAATTTAAAAAAAAAACTTAATTTAATTTCTACAGATTTTTAAGCATTTTAAATATCTCAAGGTATCTCAAAATATTTTGAAGGTATTGCAACATTTGAGAGTATTTAAAAATGTTCCAAGGAATTTTCAATTGATTACGGTGATTTAATATGAGATTTTGAAAGATTCAATATATTTTATATTTTAATAGATTGCAAGGAATTTTTAATTGATTTCAATAATGTAGTATGATATTGTAAAATATTTGAAATATTTTAGGGTATTTTTAAATTTTCAAGGAATTTTCAAGAGATTTAAAAATATTTTAAAGTATTTTAAATATTTGAGGATGTTTAAAAAGATTTCACTGAATTTTTAATTCATTTTTATAAATTAAAGGAATTTCAAAGAATTTTAATAGTTATAGCAAGGTTGTTTAAACCAAATTCCAAAGTATATAAAAAATCTTTAAAAAATGTCAAGATTTTTCGAAAGATTTTGAAGGTTTCGAAATATTTTAGAGTATTTTAAAAAGTTCCAAGGAATTTTTAATTGATTACAGTAATTTAATATGAGATTTTAAAGGATTTGATACATCTTAGGATATTTTACTAGATTCCAAGGAGTTTTCAATTGATTTCAATAATTTAGAATGAGATTTTAAAAGATTTAAAATATTTTATATTTTTAAAATTGCAAGGAATTTTCAAGAGCTTTGTAAAATTTCAAGATGTTTTAAAGGATTTTAAATATTTTAGGCTCTTTTAAAACATTTCAAGGAATTTTCAAATATTTTCAACAATTTTTAGCAATTTCAAAGAATTTTAACTATTTTTTTTTCAATTTTTCTGGTTGAAAGTGGAACTGCTTTGTTAAAAATCTAGTTTTCTTTTGGTTGATGCTTTATCTATTTAGTTGACAAAATTTGTTTTCTGAAAATTTAACTATTTTGTAGAATTTTTTTTTTTGTTTTGTTTAAAAATTAATTCCTTTAAACTACAAGAAAATTATACTTCGTGGAAAATAAACTTCTTGTGTGCAAAGTTCATGCATTTGATTAAAAATGCCTTTTTTTCTTATACAATTCAGCCTTTTGATTAAAAATTTAACGTTTTGTTTAAAAATTTTAATATTTTGTTTAAAACAAATTTAGCAAATTTTGTTTGCAGAAAACTTATTGTTTTAGTTGAAAATTTAACTATTTGTATTAAAAGTTAGTCAACTATTAATTAAAATTAATGTTATATTTTATAATTATAATATTAACATTATTATGTACAATAGTAATAATACTCATAATATATACGCCTGAAAAACATAACCTCAAAATTGACTTTTGCTTGAAATGAAGAATCACGCGAAACATTAAATTCGCCAGTTTCTTCCATTTCTTTCAAATGAGGATTGAGATGTAAATAGAAGACCACCGATGTCTTCCGAAGATATCAGATCGACAATCATCGTACAGCAGAAAACCGAAGTCGAATCGTGCATTGTCGGCTTACACACGAACTCACAGTGGTAATCATGCAGCATCTGTTTTGTGGCTCCCAAACGGTAGGTATGGTGGGGGTAAATTTTATCCACGATCTGGCAACTCTGGATCTTAAGCAATGAAAATATATTTATCTCAATTTTTTTTAGTGTCAAACAGTCTTAGTTATTGGCCTTCGAAGAGCAGTGTACCGGTCGAGGCGTTTTGGCAGTTTAAGGGTTAAGCACTGAAAGTACAAAAAACAAATATCTGAGCGTGAAGTGTAAATATGTACGAGCGCGAAGCCCAAGGCAACCCATTAACGAGCGTGAAGCGCGAGATCTAACAGACGCGGGAACATTTTATAACTAAATAAACTCGTCTACTTTATAATGATCCATCAAAAGTTTGATGAAAATTAGATAAACTTGATTTACATTTTTTTCTACCATTTTATTTTTTAAAGTATTTTATTTCTTCTGTTTCATTTCCCCAACCATTTTATTTCATAAGTAACTTCATTAACCCTTAATTTGCCAACAATTTACTTTCTTAAACAATTTCATTCTTTAAAAAATTGTATTTTGCCTACAATTTTAGTTTTTCATTGCTTCAAAAATGAATATTGAGTTACGTAAATAATAATTAAGAAAATGAAATATGAATTCATGTTAAAATGTTTAGAATTAAAAATTATATAAATTTAGAATTGAAATTTAATTTTTAATTTTAGGGTGAAAATTTATATTTTTTTTTCATTTGCCTTTGAGTAATAATTATAGGATACTGACTGATAATTGATGTTAAACTTCAAAATTATTTCTTTTTAAATGATCAATTCTTGACTATGGAAAACAACGGTTTTAATTTTCATATGAAAGAACCAATATTTATGGTCCAAAAAGAGCTCCTGAAAATCATCATTTAAGGCCTTTTTAAGCAAAGGATGACATTTTTGTAAGACTCATTCCTATAGCCTGATTACTAAATTTCGAAACCTTCCTTATTTTATTACAATTCATAAGAAATTGCTCAACGTTGCTAAATTATTATTATAAAATATGAAAAATTATCAAAAAGCTTTTCCACTATGAAAATTTAGTTTCCGGGACGGAATAGTCGAAATTCGAGAATACTTTTTTTTGGACCAACCCCATACATTAGTAACTTTTCCAAGGCTAGCTAACATGCAGCGAAGAAAAACTTTTAAAGAAATATGCACGATAAAACGTCTATGTTAGATAAGTAAACATGGGGAATGAAAGAACTTATTATGCGGAGTACTTTGACAAAAGTATTTTTATTGCATATTAATCACGAACACGTATTAAGAAACATTGCAGAGAATGAAAAAGAGAATTATGAACGGAGTTTTACATTTCCGTACTGCTAGGATCCGTTGAAACTTGATAGGTGGGACTACCACACATGTATACTGAAAATTCGCAATTGCGATTTACGTCAATGTAACGAAGCGATTGAATTAAATGTACGTTGGAATATCGTATGTGCTCTGACTGTTAATCGTCACGAGACGATCCATTAACTTTGTCCTTCCTGCAAATGAAAAAATATTGTTAAATTTGCATCCAACCAACACTTTTCAATTGCCATTTAGCAAAAAAATTTCTCTGCATTCTCTACGTCCAAAGGCAGAAACAAAAAAAGAAACCAAATGCAAATAAGCTTCTCAAAAGATTCGATTATAATTTTATTGCAGCATTTTGATAAAAAAAAAAATTTATTTTCTTTCTTGTTTCAGTTTCGAAGAAAAAATAGGGATGGGTGATTTCGTCGATTCGATTATTCGGATTCCTCATGAAGAAAATAAAAAAATTATACTTCCACAGTATGAGCCATTTAGATTGAACACTTCTTATTTCCAGGTTTTCAACCACAAAGATCATTTAAACTGAAAAATGTTCCACCAAGTTTATTCACAATTTTAAATTTAAGACAATGAAATTTCGACAAATTCAAAAGGAAACGAAACAAATGTAAAGTTTTCAAATGTAGCTCTGAAAACTAAATGACTACACTGAGTCTAAACGTCAACAATTTAAGATTAGAAGGCTTTCGAAGTAAAATCATGAATTAGAATAATAATGTTAAGGAATTTTCAATCGAACTTATTGAATATCACATTATTTAATACGAGATAAAATGACAGTTAAAGTGATTAGCTAAGCGCTACTGCTAAAACTATAAATGATTCTCAGTCAGAAAATTATTGGTAGGAACATAGCGCATATCTATGCTCATAGCCACGAAATACTAAAAGATATTACTGGGATGATGGAAGAAAACTGCCGACAACCGCGATCGTCTGTTCTGGGGGGTATTCGTTTATTCCGAGATGAGAGCGCTACATGCGCTAAATTGAGCAATTACGATTTATATGGTAGCGGACAATAATTTAGTTACAACTTTTCTCTGCCATTCTGCAATTACATTAATTGAAATTGAAATTTCATAAGAGTTTTTCGAGAATCAACCATCCCGGGAGAAATTGTTTAACCAAAGTGTAAAGAAATAATAGGACATGCGTCTAAAATCTAATTATTGAAATTAAATTTAAACGCTGCAAACTAATAGGAAACATTTACCATTTTACCTGCTACGGGACCTGGACGCTGATCTAGATTTGGACCTGCGAGGAGGAGGAGGACTCCTTCCTTTCGAGTCAGATCTGCCCCTGCTGCGAGACTTTGCTCTGTCGTGACGAGGTTTGCTGCGGGATCTGCTCCTCGAAGAAGATCTGGATCTGGTGCGCTTACTCCTTGACCTCGAGCGAGATCGTGAACGCGAGCGTGAACGAGAACGCGATCTGCTGTGAGACCTATAATAATGGGGAGATGATTAAGAATTGCAAAATCGACGCTTGCCTGTAAACATACTGTCAGAATTATTTATCAATATCCACCGCTTTCACGACGCTCTTCAAATATTTCCTCTTACCAGGGAAGAAATTTATTGATCCTACCAAGAAAGGTAAAGAAAGCTAACCCGATAAGCCCTATGCTTTTGATTTTAACCTCTCCATTAAAAAATCGACGTTTGCAAATATCGAATTTAAAACAAACTGGAAATAGTCACAACCCTGTTGATAAAACTTTTTTTAAGTAGAAAGAAAAGGTAATTTCATTTGTCCCAGACTCTTGCAAAATAAATATCTTGGTTAAAACAATTTACATGTTTGTGATTCAAGGATTTAATGAATTAGAAGTGAGTATTTTTATGATTACAGAGCTAATTAGTACAATTGGATGTAGCTTTCATTCAATTTTAAAATAAAAATTGAAGAATTTCTTACTGGCAATTGCACTATTTTTTCAAGATAATAAGGATTTATCACAGACATACAATTAAATCCTACTTCTGTTCTCTTTTACCAAATACCCTTGGGAAAAAGTGACACTTTCTGAGTTTTCGATAGGATTTTTCAATAAAAAATAGTTAAATAAGTGACTTTATGAATGGAATCATCGCAGTCCTACAAAATTAGAACAATTTCATTACAAATTTCAAAAAATGTTAATATATAGAATGTGGTAATTTAAAGAATTTAAATTTGAAGGAGAATCGAGAGTGGTTACCGTTGCAACTTTGGAAACTGAGTTTAAAATAAGTTTTGAAAAACCATTAAATGTACGCAATATTAATGAGAAAAAGCGCTTAAAATCCTTTCTATCAAAGTCACATGATCATAATTTCATTGTCAATTGTATGTCTTTAAAAAATACTATATTGAAATCTCAAAATGCTACACAATAGTTATTCGAACTTCAGCGCATAAAATAAAAATATTTTGAAATCAAATTGTCACGGCGCACTGATACTCCCCATGCTCCGTAAATAAATTGTATAACCTTTTATTCAAGATTCTATAGTCTCAAGATCTAGAGTCTAGTTGGCGCCACCGTCACACATTTAAAACATCTGCCTAGACGTTCATTTTGTTTGATTCTCACACTGGAATTCAAACAAGATGGAGGAGCTAGCCGTGAACTTCAACGGTGGTGCCTTCTTGATTTCAGATCCGACTGGTTAGAACTTTCATATTCAATTTTCAAGAAATTTAAAATAATAAATCCTTCACAGATGAAAGAGTAGGACTGCGTTGTGCCAAGAAAAATGTTTCAAGAAGAAAGGAACCGCGTGGAAAGTGCAACAAGTTATACCTTTTTATAGCTACTCATCAACGAACAAATTTTCGCCTGGTCATTTTCTATTCCTCAGCAGTAAATTTGATTAAATTTGATTATCTATTTATATACCATCTTCTGTAGCTGCCTATAGCAGACAGTGGAAGTACGCGTGATGGCAATGTCAGAAGGGGAGGACGGACGAGCAGATATGCAGGTGAAATCTCGCGAGGGTCAGATGGACGGACGAAGAGTGGCTAGACGGGACGGCTCAAAGTGTCTGTCTCTCAGTGACCGCTAGATTCTACGCCAACTAGACACGAACAGTGAGTCGAATGGAGAAGGCCGGAGCTACCAGAGGTGCCGACGTGCATTCTCTGAATTCTCTGTCTAGGGTGATGTCGGTAGAAGAATTGAAGTGCGTAGAACTAGCCACTCCGTCGGCCGTGTTTGCCTCTCTCGTTCGCAGAGTGCAGAAGTAAACCCAAAGTAGGTGGGTGCTCTACGCTGAAACTACGCAGTGTGTGTCACAAACTCAACCCAAGGTGAATCTCGCGAGAATCTCCGGCTACACATTTTCTTGTGTGTACGCTTGTTCAGCCGCATCTCCTATAAATAACGGGCAGCATTACATCGGCATCATCCTTCAATATGGAAAGCCATATTTTTTAGATAACGCATTGGCGACTATCTTAATTTTAGGCTTATCAGAAATCCTTACCGTGTCTTTTATCTCACCCTATGACTTAATACTTAAGTTAGTAAACATTTGTACACTGCATTATTAACATATAAACAAATTGGATCCAGGGTTAAAGGCAGGGGAAGAAAATAGTACGGTGGCCACTTAACACTCATTCCGCGAGTTATTTAAATGATCAATCACAAACCTTCATAAGTAAACTAAATATAACTTCAAGTATTAAAAAAAAGAGTCGTGCAACTTTTACATCACGACAAAATGTGCGCATTTCAAAAGAAATTATTTAACGTGATCCGATTTAATTGTGCTTGAGTGTATTCAGGTATTTGGGGTCGCTCAATTCAAATATGATGTTGAATTTGAAAAATTCAGATTAGCGTACATAAATTATTAAAAAGTTTTAGACCTTGATAAAATAGGGGTTGAATTTAAAAATTTAAAAAGGCAGACAGGAGTTATTAAAAATGTCCGGACCTTGATAAAATTGGTAATACTACGATTTTTGGGGTCGGTGGATTGAAATCAGGTGGTGAATTTTCAACATTAAAAATGGCGGACCAAATTGATCAAAACCGTTTAGAACTTAATCGCATTATCCATATTTATGTTTTTGGAAGCGTATAACTAAAAACGTAACATATCCAATATTTTTGGACTTACTTTACACTAGCGCTTATTTTGACTCACTATTTCATTCTCATCAACGAAAAGGTATGGATTCTACATTTAAAAAATGACTAGCGGATTTCATCAAATGTCGACGCTTTGAAACACCCCGGACCAGGAAAAAATAGTTTTTACGTCAGTGTGATGGAATTGTCTAATTAGATTGCCCATTGGCACACTGTACATAAACTATTTTGGATAAAAATTCAAAAAGTTGGAGCATTTAAAAAAACTTGGAAACAACTTTTTTTCAAGATTTGAAAATTATATGTACGCCTATTCATAGAACTCAAAACAACGAACAATTCATCCTTGTGACCTTTTTCGATAAAAAAAATTACCTGTTATAGCCTTTACAAAATTTAAAAAGAAAAACAAAACTTTTTAAAAAAAAGTAATGAAAAATAAAAAATTCCATTTTTCGGTTTAAGTATGCAAGAAGCGAAAAAATATGAATAGACAAAAGTTGTTAACTCAAAATAGAGCTACACATTTGTCACTAATCATTTTTTGATAGGATGTGCAGTTTTTATTCTGATCGTGAAAAATGACATTACAGATAAATAAATTAAATTTTGGAAAAAAGGTTTTCTCACAAGTCCAGAAAAAGATTTGATCCGTAATCGGCAATATCTAATATCAGAAATTAAGGTATTCCTTAAAGCCGAAGGATCTTTAACAAAAGAGACTTCACAATCACTAAATTTCAGTTATCGAGGGTTTAACCTGTAATTTTATAAGTCCCATGTTATAAAATGTGGGGGAAGAAGCACAATGGCCGCGCGCGTAAGTTGAATCAGATTTCAAATCAACGACCCCAAAAACCTAAATACCAACAATTTTATCCAGATCCAAACATGCTCACTATTTCATGTCCGCCATTTTGAATATCAAACTTCAGATTTGGAAAACATGTTTGGCACGATATTAGCCAGATCGAAAAGAACAACTGAAAATTGTGCAATTTTATACATTTCAAAATTTTCAATTTATTATTTATGATTAATTGAAGGCCTAAAATTAAAAAATAGAGGTCGTATACGCAGCCTTGAAAATAAGATGTCCTTACGTTTGGACTCAACCGTATTATAAACATAAACACACACACAATTTTATGAGTACTTTTAATTTGGCTTATTTTGTCTATTTTATAAAAGATAACATCTGAATAGGTTTTGAAATTATGCGCTGCTATTGAAATTTGATATGTATTTTAAAAGGTACAATTTTAAACGTTAAATTAACTTTTAAAAACAAAATTATTTTGAATATTAAGTCCCGTTTGTATTAGAAAAGTTTTTTTATTAAACTAAGAAGTATCACAATTCCCAATCATAAAATAAATTCTATGGTATTAATCGTTTCTTTTTTCGAGGCCAGTGGCCACCCTGAAATAAGGAGTTTGATGAAAATGATACAAGACGAGGAATGGTTTCAGTTAGAAATTCGCCTTCCACCTGCGTTGCTGGTATACCTAAAAATCGTAGTTGAACGAAAATGTATGACGAGAATATAAACAAAAATGTAGAGATGAGAAGAAAGACCTATATGTGAGGTTGGATTGAGAAAAACATAAATAAATTAAAGGGGGGTAAAGTTTATGTCTTGAAAATAATACACACCTGCGCCTGCGACTACCCCTGCCATGTCGAGGACAATCTCTAGCGTAGTGGCCGCGTTCGCCACATTCGTAACACCGATCCTCAGGATGGAATGGTCTGCCTCCTCCGCCTCCACCACCGCCCCCTCTGTCACCTCCTCCACCGCCGCCACCTCCTCCACCACCTCTTCTGGAGGAGCCTCGATCTCTCAGTCTCTTTCCATTCGACGGCTCCACTCGGGCTCTTCTTCCGCAAATAGTGCGACCATCAAGTCCTCTGACTGCGTCTTCTGCGTCTCTGGCATCTTCGAACTCGACGAAAGCAAAACCCGGTGGATTTCTGGCAACCCAGACGTTTCTCAGAGGACCATAATAGGAAAAGGCATCCTCTAGTTCTTGCTTTGTTGCATTACTGCCTAGATCCCCCACATAGACTTTGCAGTCCGAGGGGTATCGTGACATCTAAAAAATAATGAAGACAGAAGGTTAGGAGGAATGATAAATTAAGTTTTCATTATATATTTTAAGGAGGAATATGCACAGCTTCGAGATCATAATATAAATTTTTCAGCCTTCAAATATTGTATTTAGTCACTTTATATTCGACTTCAGAAGGAAATACATAATAGGCCAAAGCTATTTTTAAAGTGAACGTAAAGAATCTGATATTTTGAAGATTTAAAAAACTCTATTGCGAAAAAACTATGTAACATAATATATTGAAAGTTTCATGAGTAATTTTCTTACCAGTTTTTACCGCATTCACAAATGCCATTTTAGATACGATGAGTACAGTGACCCCAACTTTGGCATGTAGGTGCACTACGTTAGTGCTATCTGCTGTGATAAAATATAGTGTGATACTCGGCAAAGTTGTACTTTGCATCGTGTACATTGAAGTATTCAGCCGAAAAAGTGCCAATTAGGGTCCTTGTATCACATAAAAATATTTCGGGAAAATTACACATTTACGAGAAAAATCCCTTCTTAGAGGATAGTAACTTTTTCCTCGAACATCAAAAAAGCAGGCTCAGAAAAAAATTAGTCTTCACTATGATTTACTCACTATAGGTTAAGATCATTAAAATAATGAGTAAATTCTTGTTCGAACTTAACCCTCTACCGCCCACAGTGACATATATGTAACGTTTGGAAGACTTGAGTTTTTTTAAATATGACTTTGAGACGAACATCAATTTTTAACGCAAGGATTTACAAGAAAGTCAAGACGGCAATGAGCTAGAATTTTAGTTTTGTATACACTCCGCCATAGAAATAATATTCTTAAATATCTCAAAATTCAGAAAAAAAGAAAGTTTTAAGGGCGGTAGTGGGTTAATTATGTGTGAAGCCTTAGATTTTTTGCAAGTCCCAAGAAAAAGTTACGACCCTCTAAAAAGTGAATTTTTGGACGAATTTGTATTTTTCCCAAGATTATTTTACCACAAAGAGAATTATTTTTTAACGAATATCATATGAATTCAGAAGAAAAGTGGTACGAACATTACTTTACAGAGAAAAATTTGTAATGTACAAAATTTTAAATTCTTTACGTTCACTTTGAAAATAACTTTCGTCGATTATACGCTTGCTTCTAAAATCGAATATAAAGTCTTGAACAGGGAGCGGGTTGAATAAGGTACGCACTATGCTAAGAATCGCCTGTGAAATGACAACCTCTGTAAGCAGATTTTATTTTCGTTAATATAAATATTTCTGTTCGCAGTGGTAGTCTTTTTGTAAGCGATTCGTAGCTAAGTTATCTTATCTAATCAGCCTCCTAGTGATAAAATATAACACTTAAAGGCCACTTGATCATTATACAAGTATCGTCTCCAGGTTCAATTAAGACTAGAACTCCGATATAAGGGCAGTTTCGGACATAACATACAATGGCCTTGGTTTAAACAGAGTTAACTCAAACCCAGTCAAGACCGCATGAAATATTTCCTGTAGGAATACATACTATTAACTGAATTGTGTATGAATGTAAATTTTGTTATCGTAAAGGATGAACATTTTCAATAATAAAAGACTAATATTAATGAGTTCATTTTTCAGCGTGTTTTTTTAATAAATGCAAAAAACGCTAATTTAAAGGCTTTCAAACGTACATGAAACCGCCATTTTCACTACACAAGTGCACTTTTTAATAGTTTACAACACATCCCATTTTTTGAAACTGTGCGTGCGAAGTTGAATTCCCAAAATTAATCGAATTATGGTTCGGAGTCGAACCTCTGGCGAAGTCAAGGCGCCCAACCCCCGTCGGGGATTGCGCAAACCTCAATTTAAAAAGAGAAGGACCAAATGCGAATATCTTCTAAATAGATGAACAAATAACTTAGGGATACTTTCAATTTTCGTAGACGAAATTTAAAAAAAATTTATGTAAAAATTATTATATTATGCAAAATGACGCATAACTAATACAAGTTTTAAATCTTTCACGGTTACAACAGCTTGGATTTTATTAATTGCATGCTCCTTCTTAAGAATCGAGAATTTCTAATAAAGTGTTCCAAAATTTTAGAAGGTGTCCAGTTATCGCCACCTGGCGGATTTATATAATAAAATAATAAATAAATAAAAAAAATGTGTTAGACCAATTTAAATTATTTTCCATGAGCGGCGACTTGCGGTTGTGTGAACAATATTTCACTTACCACACAATATGTATATAATCTGAGAACGTCATTGATGTTAATCGTTAAGTAAATTACCATAATCCAGAAAATGTGGACTACTATCGGCGAGAAAATGTAGGCATTTGAAGGACAACTAAAGCAGGAAGGTCTAGCGACTGGAACCTTCATGGACATCGAAGGAGCCTTTAACTACACCTCTGGAGAGGTGATTAGGACGGCTATGATCGCACATGGGGTGCTTATTGCAGTCGTGGAATGGACCTGCCACATGTTGGCCAATAGGAATCTAACCACGACCAAGGGACACAACTTTATGTGAAACCGTTGACTCGGGATGTCAGCAGGGAGGCGTTCTATCTCCCTTGCTGTCGTGCCTGGTAGTGGATGAATTGCTTCATCTACTCACGAGTCAGGACTTCCACGTCATAGGCTATGCGGACGATATACTAGTTATCGTGTGCGGCCAGCATCTGGATGCGCTCTTCGGAGTAATGCAGCAAACACTAAGAATAGTTGATTCATGGTGTAAGGGGACTGGACTATCAGTCAATCCGAGTAAAACGGATACAGTTGTGTTCATCAGAAGGTACAAGTGGGGAACTACGGGTATATTGAAACTGGGGGGACAAAAACTCGAAATCAAAAGGCAAGCCAAATATCTAGGAGTCATCCTGGATAAGAAGCTGTCATGGAACGAGCACTTGGAAAGCAAGTGCAAGAAACTAGTAGCGACTCTTTGGCCCTGTAGAAGAGCCATAGGAAAAAGCTGGGGCTTGAAACCGGAGACACTTATGTGGATCTACACAGCGATCCTGCGACCCAGACTAACCTATGCGGAAGTCGTCTGATGGACCAGGGTCGAACTTTCTACTGTGAAGTCCCGATTGGAAAGAATCAGGGGACTGATTCTGCGAGGTATCACTGGTGCCTCGAAGTCGACGCCCACGATGGCCCTGGGGGCATTAATAGGATTGAAGCCCCTCCATCTAAACAGTTATGCGGATACCAATCAACATCACGAAGAGGCCGACACTGAGCATGCCCAGGGACAAAATGTCCACTTGCCATTACCTCTTCGACAAGAAATACCGGGTTAGCCTATCGACAAAAGAGGAATGGGCTAACGGTGAGGCACATCTGCCCAGTAATGGAGACAACTGATTTACAAATGGCTCCAGGAACAATGAGATCGCTGGAGCAGGTGTATACCGTAGAAGGAACGGAATGGGCTTCACAATTGCGATGGGGTCCTACGCAACAGTTCTACAATCTGAGATTATGGCCTTACTCAAGTGCGCCTATAAGGCAATGGAGTACGGCGAGAAAAGAAACATTCGTATCTGCTCAGATAGCAGGACTGCTACCACGGCTCTAAATGGAATGACTACGTCCCTGCTAATATGGGAGTGTTTTGAGGCACTGAATAAACTAGCGGCTGAAAACCGAATCACTCTGTTCTGGATCGCCGAACACAGTGGCATCAGGGGCAATGAAATATCGGACAGATTAGCAAAGCTAGCAACAAAGGGAAATTTTACTGGACCTGAGTCAGTTGTAGGCATTTCCAGTAGGACGGTCACTGAAGATACTAACAGTTGGCTGACCGAGGAACATCAGAATGAGTGGGATGCGGTCCCTGGATGCAGACAGGCGCTGTCGTCTGTGCGGAAAAAAATGAGACTTCCACTCATATCCTCTGTCACTGCCCCGCGATTGCGGGGAAACGTGTAACACTCACAGGCAGTTTCTGCATCAGTGAGTCTGAAATATCGGCCAACAGCGTGGCCGCGGTCCTGTCTCTATGGAGAGAACTTTGGGGCCACGCTTAAGGCTTATAAGGGGACGCAACGGGATAACCCAAGCATCAGGCGCTGTGACGGTCTCAACCCAGAATATATAATAATAATAATAATAATAAAAAGTTAATGGTCATTTGAGAGCTCAAAGTGTTCTTCGTAAATAGGCTTAGGAACGTTAATTTATAAAAATTGGTGCTTCACAGACTGAAAATGATTAAAAAAATTCAGGAATTTCAGACACATTTAAGAAGAGGACTTTAGAACATTTTTTTTATACAAGAGGTAAGGCAAAAATTTGAAAAAATTCATGAATATGAAGAAATATTTATGAACAAATTGCAGTTAACAAATTTGAAAACTGTTGCTTAAAATTACAAAAATGTACAAATGTACTATCTCCAGTTCAAATGAAGATATTGAAAGATTTAAACTTTAAAACTGAAACGTAAAGGATCTGTAATTACTTACAATCTCCAGGAAAGATGTGACTTTTTTCGTGAAAATCGCGATATTTTCAGACTTTTGTTGTTGTTGGAAAGGAAGTGTTAGAAACCAGCGGGGGTGCCATTTTTGCTGCCCGTCAGAAGCCTTCTGACACTTGCTTTTCTAACAAACAAATATAAAAATATCACGAGTTTTGAGAGAGAAGAAAACCAATCTCATCCTTCCAGAAGATTGTAAATGATTACAGATCCATTCGTTACAGACTGGAATTTGACACGCTTTAATATTATCATTAGAACTGAAGATAGTACAATCGTACATTTTTGTAATTTTAATCAGCAATTTTTATTATTTCTCATATTTGTTTGCTGCAATTTGTTCAGAAATATTTTCTTTATATTCATGAATTTTTAAAAATTTTTACCATTGCCTCTTGTTTAAGAAATAATGCTCTAAACTTGAAACTTATAAGTTTATCTAAAATTTCTTACTTTAAAAAAAAAATTCAGCCTGCAAAGCAAAAAATGTTTTTTACATTAACGTCTTGCTCATTTACGCAGAATACTTTAAGCTTTTAAATTACTATTTACTTAATACGCCAGCATTTTTATTTGGCTGAGCTGTTAAGCTTCGAAACCAGATGTCTACAACTCTCTCGCCGATAGTATTAGTAGATATTTGCCCCTATCGGCAATGCAATGCTAACTTTTCTACATTATTTGCAACTATATTATATCAAATGTATATTATATTTATTTTTGCTCCTCGGTCTGGGGCTGTTTATCATTTCAATAAATTTATATTATTACCATTCATAATATGCATTAGAATTGGAACGAAAGTATTTTAATTGTCTTATTTTTATCATTAAAAAATGTGCATCCTGTCAAAATAAAAATGTGTATTAAAGATTTTATTGCCACTTGTTTCGTTTTTCCATAAATTTACTTTTTTTATTTTCAATTAATTTTGTACGATTCAAACTATAAATAAGCATCCCAGGGTACGGTGTTTCTAAGCAAATTGATACATGTAATTTAGCGAAAAATATTATGAAATAAAATGTGATTACAGCTTGTGCCCTTTTTTAAAAAAAAAAATATTTTTGTATTGTTAATATATCTTTATAAGCAAAGCTTATAACAAACTTCTAGATATTTTTTGATTAAACAACTTTTGTCTTTTAATTTTTTTCGTCCCTTGTGCCATTTTTACAAAAATCTTATTTTTTACGACTATAACAAAAACCTACGTGTCATATAAAAAGTTATTAATGACACATTTGAATGAGTTTTCGTTCTTTTTTGGAAGAACAACTATGTCTATTTTTTCATAGCTTGTGTCATTTGTACAAACATTTAATTTTTTATTTGTAATGTTCCTTTAACGAATAAAACAAAAACTGCGCATCCTATACAAAATAATTATTAAAAATTTGTAGTTCCATTTTGGATAAATAAGCTTTGTCTTATTTATTTTTTTTTGTAGCTTGTGTCGTTAGAATTTTTCATTATTTTTTGTACTATCAAAATTGGAATGTTTAACTTTTCAACAAAATTGAAATAGTTATTATGATAATCTTTTAGGGCTTTTGAAAATCAATGCTTTTCTCTTCTTGACTTTTTTCACATTAAGTACCATACATAGAATTTTTTAATCTTGAAAAAAATGGTCTCAAAAATTTTGAAAATGGGCTCACTTTTTGAATTCCCATCTAAAATAGCTGGTTTACGAACTCATTCTTTTAGTTCGGGAGCCAGTGACAATGTTTTGTCAATCATTTCCTTCTGTCTAATACTTTGAGGAATGCTTCAGATAGATGTGTTGTAAGCAAAGTTATCGTCAGCTGCGACACTTTGGGTGGGTGGGGCAGTGGCAGCCGCACCAACGTGTAAACAAAAAAGTTTTCAATTATTTCCTTCCGCTTGAAACTTTGTGAGATGATAGTTAATATAATATTTAGGACAAAAAAAAAGCCGTCAGCTGGCTCTATGCAGGTGGAAAACCCGTCAGCTGGTTATGGAAACGCGTAAACAAAAAAATTAATGCAATAATTTCCTTCCGCTTAAAACTTCGTCAGCTGATAATAAACTTGGTATTTTTTATAAAAATAATCGTCAACTGGCTGTACGTGGGTGGAAAACCCGTCAGCTGAGACAGTCAAATTTCTCGTGAGTGACGCTCGGCAATATATAATAGGTTAGCTGACGGGTTTTCCACCTACATATAGCCAGCTGATGTTGTTTAATATTTCAAGTATTATGTCGACTATTATCTGAGAAATTTTAAAGCAGAAGGAAATAATGTTTGCAAAGTTATCCCAAGTATATAAAATATATAGTAGAAATATAAAATACAAATAAACATAATTAATGAAGTGCGTAATGTAAATTGTTTTAAAACGTTTTATTTACGTTTAAACTGTACTTCAAAATAAAAGTTAAATAAATTTAAAATATTTGACCATTAAAAAACATTGAAAAATGATTAATAATATTTTTTTTTAACTGAATTATGCTAATAATTTCTTGAGATTAATTTTTAATTCCTTACTTCTCTGCACAATTTATTGAATATATTTCACAGAAATCCAATTCGCACGGTAAAATTATTTATGATCACAATGATAATTAAAGTTGTAGTTCATTATTATATTCAGAACTTAAATGTCATAACCTTCAAAACTTTCTCACTTCTAGAATGAAAACTCCAAATTTAAAATTTAAACTTTAAATTAAAAGCATCACCTTCTGAAAATGGCACAATCCTTGAATTTTTTTAATAATCATACGCAAGGTGGCGACTTAACCTGGACACCAGGAAAGATAGGGAAACGACCGGGAATTTAATTAAAAAATCAATTATTTATTTCAGTTTGGTTAAAAAATAAAGCCAAGTACCAATTACGAGCCAAGTCATTTTACTTCCGACCTAAAAAATGAATTTTTAACTAAAATGATAAACATTAAACAGTTAAACTTTTAACACAAAAAAGGATTCTAAGGTCAGCTAACCTATTATATATTGCCGATCGTCACTCACGAGAAATTTCACTGCCTCAACTGCCGGGTTTTCCACCCACGTACAGCCAGTTGACGATTATTTTTATAAAAAATACCATGTTAATTATCAGCTGACGAAGTTTTAAGCGGAAGGAAATTATTGCATTAATTTTTTTGTTTGCACGTTTCCATAACCAGCTGACGGGTTTTCCACCTGCAAAAATCCAGCTGACGGTTTTTTTTTTCGTTTAAATATTATATTAACTATCATCTCACAAAGTCTCAAGCGGAAGGAAATCATTGAAAACTTCTTGTTTTTTTACTCGTTAGGCGGCAACCCTTAATCCACCCACCCAAAGTGCCGCAGCTGACGCTAACTATGCTTACAACACACCTATCTGAAGCATTGTCCGAAGTATTAGGCGGAAGGAAATTGGTCGCAAAAAACTGTCGCTGGTCGCAAAGACTGGGTTTTAACTTCAACCTGAAAATTTTCCAAAATGATACAGCCATAAGTGTTAATCTAAATTGTAGCACTCTACTATGAATACTTTAGAAATATAAAAAGTACTTTGTAAAAAATGTTATGTTGAAAATTATATTCGACCGTAATTTAACCTATCGGATATTCAGAACTTTACTGTGAAAATTAGTAAATTTACGAGACCTCAATACTACTTAACATTGTAGTATAATTAAACTGAAAGGAACATTGTGATAAAACCGCGACCGTGGTAATTTGACAGTCGATGTGTAAACTTACATCTTATTACACTGGAAACTATTTGACCTATTTAATAAGTTGTACAGATACATACAGCATTGCATTTCCATGAGAATGTGAATTTACAAATAACAGCGTAGAAGTGCTTGATAGAGAACGAAATTACATGCAGTATCTCATTGCCACTGATGGCTAGACCTAGGCCGGAAAACAAAGGAGTGCTCGGTTATTTTACCTCCATTTGTTTATAAGCTAAAGTTACGGAAAATTTCGTAACATTAGTCAGCGCCTAAGTTATAATGAAAAAATAATTAAGTTTTCTACAAGCAGTAATACTGGTTTTTCTTTGGACAATTCACGTTTTTCTTGTCAATTGACACGCACAAAGTTTTTCCACTCACGTGGCTGTGAATTTACACGCAGTGTGCTTTTTCAGTGTCGTTCGTTTTTTTACGCAAGATTCTCGTTCATTATCGCAGACTCTTGTAACTTCACTACCTATTATATGGGTTGATTAGTTTCGAACGTATTACGATGTAAAATAACACAACATTTTTTCACAGTGTAATCCATGAAAAAAACTTTCAGTGAAAATAATCATTTAATTGAATTATTCTAGAAATGTCAAAATTAATCAATTTCATCAATTATTTGATCAATCTGGTGTATTAAGTGCTTTGGACGCATCTCTATCTTCAAAACTGCATCATCTCATTTTACGTATAAATAAATATTGACATGAAATATTTTCAGATACTAAGCGGTGTTTATTCTTTAAACAGAAGTGTGTATGCAAAGTAGAAAACTACTTAAATCATTGATTTTTGTTTAAAACGAAATTTTCTAAAGGTAACCGTAAATAACAAAACCCTTCGACAATTTCATTTTTCGCAATTACACAGACCCACAAAAAAACAGTTGTCTGCACGAGACAAATGACTATCCTACCCTTATGGATTTTAAGCCGCTGAACCCTAGTTTTGCCTCAGAATTTCTGGTACACGTATCAGTTTCCAGAATTTCTGCACGGATAGAAAAATCTAGGCATTAGCGCGTAAAACATTTTCACGCTTAAATGGCAAGCGTTTCTCTTGGAATATATTCATGGATGCTTCTATTAATCGTACCATACAACTCCACAGAAAATAAGCACAGCTCACATGCTTGAAATACAAAGTATTGTATTTAAAGTGTTTGAACTCAGCAATCGAGAATCTGTAAATAAAATTATTTCAGAATAAGGGTTTCTAAAACAGAAAAAATTAAAAACTTCAAAAATGGATTACTTAAAATTCAAAGGAATTGAAATTGCAATAGCGCTTTTAAATAAAAATAATGTTTCATTTGGTACTATTTTAAAGTATATTGAATTTTTCAAAGTGAAAGCTGCTTAAATTGTAGAATTAAAAATTTTTATTACACTAAAAAAATTAAAATAGATGCCACACTTTTTTTTCTACGATAAAAAATTAACAAATTTTTTTTAACAAGTTTTTTCGAAATATTTAATTTTAAAGCTTTATAATTTAACAAATTTACATTTTGAGAGGTAAAAATTACGAAAAATTAATTTTTTATCGTAGAAAAAAATGTGTGGCATCAATTTCAATTTGTTAAAATGTAATAAAAAATTAAAATTCTCCAATTTAAGCGACTTAAGCGCTAGAGCAATTTCAATTCCTTTGAACTTTAAGGAATCAATTTTAAAAGTTTTTAATTTGTTCTATTTTCGAACCCTTATTCTGAAATAATTTTATTTAGAGATTCTCAATTAAAAAAAAAAAACTTACATTTTGAACGCCTCGAATTTAATTTTTACCACTTATTTTGTATTATTATTAGTATTTTTTAAAATTATTTAGTATTCTTAATGTCGAAAAAATTTATTTGTGAACAATTATCGGCAATGACTTAGTTCAAGCACTTTAAATAAAGCTCTGTGATGTTAGACCAGAAAAAAGGGTTCTCCGAGTCCTTCCAACTGGGATTTTTTTCAAAGGGGCCATAAATTTCCTCTCAATTTCCCGTCGAAAAAAGTTTGTAGATCTTAAAAAGGCCGAGCGATCCTGGGTCACGCTGCATCTGTGGAGACCCCTGGCCTCGTCACTTTTCTTCTGGAGATGCACTTTTTTTATCGTCTGTGTGACCAGAAAATCCCTAGGCTTTCCCCTACTTTTTTCATCTAGGAAGCAAATGGTACAAGCCCAAAAAATCTAATGGTCAAATTTATACTGAGAGCGCAAAACTGCGAACGATATAGCATTTGTGTTATTTGTTGCCATATAAGTGTATAACATAAGCAAAAGCTTCATTTTTTCAGATTTATCCTAACTAGGGGAAACGCAAAGCCCATTGAGGAATTTGTATGTATGAATTTCGCCTTTATGAGTATCAACACATAAGAATATGAAACCTGTACGTTTATTATTCCATATACTGGAATTATCAAAATAATTTCTAGAATATCCCTAGATTTTATCTTATTTTCTGCAACACGGGGGAAATTCTAGGGGGGGGGGGGGTAGGCGTACGAAAAATTCTGAGGCCAGATTCGGATTCAGCGACTCAAAATCCATAAGGATAACTTAGTCACTTGTCTCGGTTAGAAAACTTTTTTTTTAGACTGTTTTATCAAAGTGAATTCTTTCCCCCTATGTGCAAACTTTTTTTTTTAATGTACAGCGCTTCGTATAGGAAATTATTTTATTCTAGTATTAATTTGGCACTGCCTAGTATTACAGAAGTTTCCGTAAGACTAACCGGTAATTTATAGCGCTAGGACTAGTATTTAGAAAAATTCCGCAATACTAACTCTGGACGAGCTGGGGCTCGTTTTACGGAATATTCCGTAAAAGTTAAAAGTGCGTATTTATAGTCATATGAGGTGATAGAATTTTGATCTTAGAGATTGAGTCAAACATCATTAAAAGATCTAAAAACTAAAATTTATGATAAATTCAGAAATAATTTAATTGTTGTTGGAAGTAAATAAAAGATAATGTTCCATGAAGCATATTTCTGGGATTTTTTCCGACGCCTTTCCTTGGATTTCTTGAATTTAATTAAAATTTATTGTCATACTTTTTATTGATAACAGCAATCAATGTTTGCATAAACGAGTGACTAACTAAACACTTTGCATATAGTTAATTTTAATTTCCTTGTAGTACGAAGGAATTTGATAAATTAATTTTGTATCCTAATATTTTTTATCTATATTATTTTGCCACCGCGGGTTTGCCACTATATGAAAAACACTGATCTTGAACCTGAAAATTTCCATTGACTTCATGATTGTCAAGATAGGTTAAATAAAATTTGCCCCGAATTTTTACTTTCAGTACGATTTCCCAAATGGATGCATATTCAAAAAATTCACCATCCTCCAAAATTGCAGACTATCAAACCAGGAAGTGTCTAAATTCTCAAGTTAAATTCACCAAGAATTAAAACTTAAAATCGTCAAAAACGTACAGACCGTTTTCTGTCGATTAAAATTCTCAAGTAACAATCATCAAAAATTATTATTCGCTTGAAACAAGACTGAAAATGGTAAGCATTCTCAAAAGAGAAATTTCAAAGACGTAATCGATACTTTAAAAGCAAATCAATTTGCGTCCTAGTGCGTCAACTGAATAATGCATTGAGAATAATAATCAGTTTTAATTTAAGTCATATAAATGATAAGACGAATCATTTTTATGACTAGAATTACCTACCATTGTCCAGTAAAATTTTAGATAACGTTTCGAATTCCCGCTCACCTCCGAATATTCACGTAATTTGACGCGCTGATCATGAAAATAATATTTGAAAATTGGCCCAAATTCAATTTTGAAGGTGAAAACCACAAAACGCCCATAAAAATCCAAATTTTTCAGGCTTATCTCGAGAAAGATAAAATTTTTTTAAAGTAGTAGATCTTGTCAAAATGCGTATTTTATATTGCATCCACTTTTGTTGTATGATTGAAAGTTTTCGAGTTCTTTGATGTTCAAGATAAAAATGCAATACTTATCTTGAGCCGCATGTAATTTTCATCCTTATCATGAAATATCTTGAAAAACTTTCACTCGTACGATAAAAAGGAATATAACATAAAACGTGTATTTTGAGAAGGGCTACAACTTTTGTTTATATTATTTTTTGAAAGTTGCCTCAATTCTCGAGATAACATGAAAAGTCATGAGCTTTATGGTGTTTTTGTGACTCGAACAAAGAAAATTATACTTTTGCAAATTTGCACTATGATTTTCGTAATCAACGCGACGAAATACACACGTAAATGGAGTTTAAAAAAATTGGAAGTGAGCACTATTCGCAATTGAAGTCAAATTTTTATTTTTATAGGAAACATTAAAATTACTTCAAGGCAATGCTTTAGCTTGTCGTAGACCGTGGCTATACGGTTACCGAAATTTTAGAACGAATAACATAATTTTTCGGAACAAGAGCAGGAAAAGGGGTTTTTGTACCGAAATTTCGGTACAAATAGGCAGAATTTTTCAGTGCCTGTAGATACTTCCTTTACGATAAGGCAATTTAAACTAAAAATTCAAAGTTTTACTAAAAATCTGAAAATGTAAAACAAAAGATGTCATTTTTCTACTCCGACATTTTCTTCTCTTCGATTGAGGCCTCAATCCAATAATTAGAACAATCACCAACTTCTATCAAGCAAATTTAATCGCAAAACGCCTCTCATAAAAATAAAATACAAAATGCCGAGGCCGCGGCATTATTTCCATGAAAGTAAAATTCACTAGTAATTTTTTTAAATACTTATTTTTCGAAAATTTGATATTTACTTTAATATTTTTCACGTAATGGATTACGGATTTATAAACTTTTTATCAAATATATTGCATTTTCGATCATTCAGGATAAAAATGCGGCTCAGACCGATTTCCGAAAAATGACGACGTTGTGAAGCGAACAAGCGGGTTGACAACGAAGCAAAATAGAGGCGAAAAACTTGACAAAATCGTGTATCGAAATTGAAAACGTATAGTAAATTAAATAATCAATTACCTTATTCATGATTCGGGCGAGTTTGTAGCTTCCCTTCTTGAAAAATTCTTGAAGAAAACCTGATTAATAGAACGCCATCGTTCCAAACCGCTCCAAAGCAAGCAAGAAGCGATCGATTTCGTTATTGCAGGCTATTCAAAATGGCTGGCTTTCTTCTTAGCCTTGACGCAAGATAATAAAATAGAAATCCCGATTGAACCAATCGGATTTTAGCTTTAGGGTCGAGAGCACGAAACTTAAGACTTAATCCGAAAGTCAGGCTCTGATTCGTTTAGATTTAGGCTTTAAAATACTTAAAAGAGAAAGATCCACTTATCAGAATTTTCCTTACTATGAATTGAGATTTCGACCAATGAGATGCATCGTTATATGATAGACCCAGAAGAATTTTTTTCTGGCGGGTCTTCGCCGCCGGTAAATTACCGACGGCATGTTCTAACCTCAAAACTAAAATTCTCGGAAAATTTCCAAGTTTCTTAACAGTGTTTTGTAAACAACGAAAATGGGATTTTTTGTCACTCTTTAGTATAACGTCGAAACGAGCAGGATGTCAAAAAAGCGGTCTCGGTGGTGGGAGTGATTAATCGGGGCCTTCATTACGCAATTATCGGAAGCGATAAGTAAATCGTAAATACAATAAACAAATAAACCCGCGAAGGTCTCGTGATCGGAAAAAAGGTTTTTTTCATCCCATCCTTTCAAGTACCGGTTCGTTAATCGCAAATCGATTCATAACCACAATATACTAGCGAACGCACGTCCGTCGAATTATTGCATATATTGTAGCATGTGATGTGTATATTCTCGGACAGCCGTTTGTCACGTTTGTTTTCTTTTCAGTAGCGCAATTGTTCCGAGAGAGGAAGTACGTATTTTTCTACGTCCCACTTGTGTTTCGTGCGTTTCGTTTCGTCTTTCTCGTTACTCCGAAAAATTCACTTTTTTGTCGAACGCAGATGATTCGCCCTGAAGCGTTTCTCAAAATTTATCGCGTTCAATATAACATTTACGATGTTTCGTGATTATCTTGTGTGCACTGATCAGAAAAAATGAATTCCCTGCATCTGGAGGTGAGCGATCCAGGAAGCATTTTACTGCTTCTGCAAGACCTCGCTGATCTTCCTTGCACTTTGGTGCAACAGAAGCTGAATAAATATGTAAGTCATTCGTCACATTTCATTAAATTTCCTTTTATAAATTATCTTCATTTCTATCGTATTTGAATTTTTCTTCTTTCATGATTGTCGCACTCGTTTTTGATCGGAAATAAATGATCTGAAATCAGTGAGATCTCGATAGTTTGACATTATTCAGACATATTTTAGGGGAAATAAATTACACAATCGTGTGACTCATTTTTCTTTTTAAAGTGTTTCTACTCTTGCTTCTTCAAGAAAAATCGTCATAGAAAAATCTTTTATCGCTTCCGAATTCCAAAGATTCCAAGATTTCAAGTTGACAAAAGAAATCGAATTGAGGAAATTAAATAAGGGCGGAAACAAAATGCAGATTTGTTGATTTTTGTTTCGAATTTTATTTGATTGTTGCTATTTAGTTTTTTTATAAATTGATGGTATGGTCAAAAAATGTATTGGCTGTCATTTCAAATTTATTAACATTATTTATAAGTATAATAAATTTGTAATTAAGTGATAAAAATGGAAAGGATGAGATTTCAATTTTTTGTGGATTATCACATCGTGAGTCATTTCTTTCCAATGTTGTATAGCAGCATATCCAGTGTTTCGTAGAAAAATGTGTTTTTAATGATCAATAAAAGTAAGATGTTTTTTTCTAAGAAACATTAAAATTATAAGTTTGTTAATTTTTTATTTAAATTCGGGTTATAATTTTATTTTATTATTATACAATCAGATAGAAGCTTATCAAATTTTTATTTCATTTTTCTAATCTTTAGAAATAAGTTAAAATTTTTCTGGAATTTCAATTTCACTTTAATTAACTGATGAAAATAAGTTAGGCATGTAAGGTATAAATGGTGTAAGCACCCCAGTAGTCTTGACCTTAGTCCCAATAATTGTGAACGCAATTTTCTTGCTTTCTATCGAATATGAATTAATTTAAATTCTATTTGAGACCATAAAATGCTCAAATAAAATATTTTTTATCATTAAATGTCATTTTTAACACAGTTTTTAACGATATATACCAATTATTACCAGGTTTCACCCTTTTTAGGGCCGTCATGATTACTGGGACATTTACCTTCATTTAAAAAACTTAAAACTAATCATTTTATTCGAGAATATATTTTTATATAGATTTGAATAAAAACCAGAGTTTTCGGAATGAAAACTAAGTCTAGGACTAAATGTCTATGTTTTAAAACGTTTTGTTTTATCATTATTATATCATGTATACCAAAAATGTTTGTTCTACGCTTACGGAATTTTGGTAATTTTAACAGTGAATTTTTTAATTTCTGGAGATTGGGTTGGTGATAATTTTGTACATTAGAATTGTTTTACAGAAGAAACGGGAAGCAATTTTGTCTATGAAGGTGAGAGTACTTTTTGAGGATTATAAGATCGTGAGTTGTTTCCTTTCCAATGTTGTAACTTGTCGAGTTCTTCGTAGAAGAAACTGTGTTTGATTAGAATGATTTCTTTTTTGTTAACTCCTCTATTTGAATTTTTCTTTTTTTTTTAAGAAATAATTCAACTGAAAAGTTTGTCAAGTTTTGTTTAAATATAATAAAGAATCATAAATAATAAAGGTCTTTATTGGTAATCAAAAGGCGAGATTCAGCAAGATGTTTTTTAACTAAAAATTTAACGTTAGCTAATCTAATCTATTAAAACCAGCTAAATCTAACTAATGCCAGAAGAAAAAGTAAATAACATGAAAAAGAAGTATTGTATAACCTTAAAACTAGTTAGGAGTTAGCTCAAAATATCTTTGGTTAGCCGGTCAGGTCGAGGTCAGATCTTACGGCGAATTTCAAGAAGTGTTTTTTATATTTGAATTAAGGGCATGTGGTACCTACCATATGAGTAATTCAGTTGTTGCGCGTATTGTGTCCACGATAATCAATATTTCTCGTTGAAACTTTGGGAAGCAATAAGAAAGATGAAAGCGGAAATACCTATTTTTTGTTTGAATAATTTAAAAAATATTAATTTCTGTTTTGCTGACCGCATCATTTTGTTTATTTTCTCAGACAAAAAATCAGCAATTTACTTTCCTTTTCATTTTTTTTTACTATTTCGGCACTTCCGAAAGTTTCAGAGAAATGATTTATTTATTGTAAACAGAAATACGTGGAAAATAAATGTATCAAATGATACATCTGTCGTAGTATTTGTACAATTTCTAACTGGCTGTCATTTGACAAAAATTGTTTAATAGTCTTGAAGTAATGCTTAAAATAAGATACAATTAGATTAGGTAAATGTTATTCTCATTATTTTTGAATATCTGCTTATTATTTTTTTTAGAACTTAATTGAATTTAGGAAAAAATATTGAGCAATAATAAATAACATTGCCAATTTTAAACTTGTATTTATTTTTTAAAAATTGATTAATTTATTATAATTTAAAGAATTTGTTTGTTATTTAAGATCTCAAAAATAAAAATTACAAAATTTACTCTTTGAAAATCTAGCCAAGAATTAAAAATTCAGATTTCAAATTCATCTTTTAACATATCCGATTTTAAAATGTTCAAAGATCTGAAGATGACAAAAGACTGAAACAGGACAACCTATTATTATATTCATATTTTTGCTTTTTTGTTTTTTACACTTGGAAGGTCCGTGATAGTCATTTTTCAATCTTGAGGTTATTGTTTTCTATTTGTTGAACAGAATGTTTTTGCCTTCGGAAGAAAGTGGACGCGATTTCGGTTACAAAAATGGTGACACTTTTTGTGGATTATCATATCGTGAGTCATATCGTGTATGGATTTTTTTATAAATAATTTTGTTTTTAATGGGAAATCCATCATTTCCGTAGAAATATTTAGATTAGAATACTTAATTTTATTTTCACATTATATCTGAACTAGATATTTATTTTATCAGTACCATATCATTTTTTCGACCTCATAATCCGTGTTTAAATTGTAAATTTTGAAGGTTATTTGAAGCCTCGGCTGGAATAACGTTGTATCAACACATTTATATCCATGGACTTCTATGTATATGGGTGTTTCTTTTAACTGTTTCTCTTTTCCGCGGAAGCGTTGCGATCGGAAATTTAAAAATTGAATTCGGAATGAAATGTCAGAATAGTCTGGGTTATTTACTTCCAGTTACTTCGCATCTATCTCTATTAACCTTGTAAGTGTACATATTTAAATCTAATTTAGAATTTTTAAAGGATAAGAATAGAAAATTACATTAGCTTAAGAGTATCAACAAAAAATTTCAAAGTTGAGTTCGGAAAATTTTAATTAATAAAAATAATTATGTTAGGTCATTTAAAAATTTGGTCCTACACATATTGTAAAAAATAGAAATATAATTGCTCGTCTTTTCATTAAAAGATATGAAAGAAAAACACTTAATTATCCATGCAATTGTAATTTAAAGTTTTATTTTTATTTAATTATAAAAATAATTTAAAAAGTATTTTTTAGTACAATTTATAATAATACGCCTGTTGGGTAGCATGACAGCACCACCAATTTGGAACAATTGGGAAGAAATTTGAATTCAATTTAAACAAGAAATTTTATAGTAAGTAACTAATTTCAGACCTTAGTATAATATTTCTGATTAAAATGAATTGATATTTACTGCACTTTTTCATTAACATTGCTCTGATAACTTTGAGATACCCAATAATTCGCGTGTGAGATGGCGCTACTATCAAGTTAAAAGAGATACCCTACAGGCGTATTATTTATCATTTATTTATTTTATTATTTTTTAATATTGCATTTGGTATTACCGGTTCTAGAGGTTTTGCTCCAGCCTCTCTAGCCCTTTTATTCTTTCCTGCGTGCCATTCTAATTAATTTAATTTAATTTTTTTACCTTTGTTTAAAACTTCAATATTAGACTTAGAAAGGGACATTTTCGAAGTATATAACCTCGACTTTTTTGACATTACTCTTTCAATTCAATTTTTGAATTTTCGATCGTAGCACTTCCTTGGAATGGAGAAACAGTTAAATGAGAAACTTATATACATAGAACTCCATGGATACAAAATATGTGTTGATACAACATTATTTCAGCCGAGGCTTCATTTGGCAATTGAAGAAGTTGCATATGCGACTCGAGCAAAAAGCTTGATTTCAATCACTATTTTATTTTTTAAATCGAATAAAAAATTAAATTATAAGAATTGCATTGAATAAAGAATACTAATTTTTACATTTATTTTTATTGCAGTTTCAAAACGTTACTGGAGCGAAAGTAGCATTTCTGGCACCGATCTTATTTGAAACAGAGGAAATGGTTATTCACGTAGTCGGGGAAAAAATTCTGGATCGAGAATTGAGATTTCCGGTGAGCTGGCAGGTTATTTGATTTTTTTAGAGCATAACTGACATGAAGCTCATTAAAATTCTTTATTGCTTTTCTAAAATCTAATCTTACTCATCATTCTCAAATTAAAAAGAAAATTCACAAAGATCACATCCTTTAGTCTTTTTTCTTCTTCACAAAAACACTATTAAAAGTATTCTCGCTTTTTACTTATAATAATTTAAACTTAATTCTAAATACAAAGTCTCGCCTATTTAATTAAAACTCAAATTTCCTGTAAATTTAAGTTAAAAACTTATTTACATACTTTTACCTTTAGATACATGTATACAAAATTAAAATAGAGAACTTTTTATTCATAACTGAATTTGCTAACTTTGAACCTTACACTGTAACCTACTCAGCAGCTTTGAGTCCAACAACAATTTTCTCAAGTAAGCAGAAATGTTTTCCATGTTACATGTAGATAAAGTATGAATGAGAATATCGTTTTTTTTTAGTTAAAATTTTTTTAAGAGAGACACAAGTCCGTATATTAAACATTATCGAAGCGCATTCACTTCGCCTAATACTATCTTATGCCATATCAAATCTAATTTTTTATTTCAGTATCACTCTTTTCATAAGTATTATGTATTTGTTATAAGATAACCTACATGTTATGCACGCACATCGTAACACTTTCTGCCTTTTCTTTACAACTTTATTCCTTTCGCTACATTCCATTTTATATGTTTATTACTGTTTTATACCATTTTTTTAGTCTTAGATGTTTTTTAATTATAAAAAAATAGTTTTTTCAGGGTGTCGATGTCCAGCAATTTTTTGGAGAATTAAAAATAAATGGTAAATTTCACATTTGAAGCAAGAATGTGTTGTGGTTTTATAATTCTGAGGTTTTTTATTTTATTTTAATCTTCAATTTATACAATTTCCTAAATTTGAAACATAAAAATTTTAAAGCATTTAAAGCATATGTTATCAAATATACTAATTTAGCACTAGGAGATTTGAAATGTCAAGATTCCTTGAAGGATTTACAATTTTAAAGATATGAAGATCAAATTGTGGACAATAATACATTGTCTGTGCTTACAAATGGAGACAAAATAAGTTTCTAATGCTTCCAATTTTAAAGAACTCTGCTGATTTAAAATGAAGATGCTTCCAGTTTCAGGAAAATTTAAAGTTTCAAACCTTTTTATACTTGAATGCTTTCAAACTTCAAAAGCTTTCAAATTTGCCGTAATATGAATATTAAATGCTCAAAATTTCGGGCAATCTCAAATTTTATAATTTCAAAAATTGGATGCGTTTAAATTAGAACCTTTTGGAGTTTTAAATTTCAAATTTGTTAACTATCGGGCGGAATGAATTCTGGTCGCTAATAAATTATATAATATAATAATATAAAGTATAATATTGTATATAATATAATTGTAATATAATATAAATCAATTGATTTAAGTTTCAATTAATGACCTATTTTTCTTCCTCGTAGAGGAAGCTTTGTAATGGTATTTATCTATTAAAACGTAAAAAATTTCGAATTTCTCAAGAGCTTTTAAACTTCTTTTATTTTTCATTTTCATTAGAGAAGAATTCTTAATTTTCACATAAAACTTGAATTAAGAATTTTCGATTTATTACGAAACGCTAGAAAATAATATTAGTGAAACTTTATTAAGGCTGATTTTCTAATCTGATGATAAGCAAAATTGGAATTTTGTACTTTTGAAACAATAAAATACTTTAATGTGGGTTTTCGAATTTTTCTAAAGATTCAAAATTAAAAAATTGCAAAGTTTTAAAAGTATAATGCGGACAAACTTGGAATTCCAAGGCAGTTAAAATTAAATATTTATAAATTTTACATTTTTGTAAATCGTTTTAATCAGCATACTTTAAAATTTGATGTTATAAAATTCAAAC
>NC_046666.1:82071528-82079672 GCF_010883055.1 Belonocnema kinseyi | reverse complement strand
GTAAAATATTATTCATGTAGGTTCACGGAAAAAATGTATGTCAAAACCAGCAATATTAATGCCTGATCTATCTACAAATATAGTTAGAAACAAACAAATAATATTGGTAGAATTATTAAAGTTAATAAATTAAATATTGCGCTAATGAAATAGGATTAATTATGACAGAGGTTTGAAATTTTTTATTGATTTATCAGTTTATATTACAATTGAACAGATTATAAGGACCTATTGAAATTTATATAAGTGTACTTAATAGAAGAACTAGGTTTTAAACTTTCATAATCAGATAATTTAAATA
The DNA here is from genome assembly GCF_010883055.1 of Belonocnema kinseyi. Classification (NCBI taxonomy): domain Eukaryota; kingdom Metazoa; phylum Arthropoda; class Insecta; order Hymenoptera; family Cynipidae; genus Belonocnema; species Belonocnema kinseyi. The sequence goes on along the minus strand of NC_046666.1, from coordinate 82,079,371 downwards.
TATAAAAATATTCGAATGAATGTTACAGTTTTATCTTTCAAAAACATAAACTACTTTATTTGAATATATTTTAGTTTTATTGATTTAATTTTTCAGTTCTTTGTCTTTAAATTAAAAATTTTTTCTTTATACTTGGCGTATTTTTTCCATGTAGCGTTTTTGGTTAGAATTTTCTGAATTTTCTTTTTAATAATAAGAAATACACATGCACAAATCGTTCAATAAATTACTAAACAATTTAATTGTAAACGCATTATGGTTAAGTTCATTAAAAATATTGTTTTAATGTGATAATATGTTTCTAACAAAAGGCTTGAGTTCATTTGGTAAAACTATGTAAGCTGTAGTATCGTTTGTATGTCAAAAATCACCCTTTGAACTTTTTTGATCAACGGATGCAGTTTCGAAATTCTTTCGTTATGATTTCTATGAAAAATCGAAAACTATATGCGATTATCGAAGTAGTTGAAGAATTTTAATACAATTATAGGCTGCAGAAGACTTCTAGTTAAATCTTTTTTTTTAAACACGATTATAAAGCATTTCTTTTATTTCATTTTCAATTAATATCTTCCAAACTCACACAACATTTTTAATTCCACTTCCAGGGTAAAAAATTATTTATGTTACAGGCAGTAAGTCTCGGTTGCAATTTTTTTAAATCGTATTCACATTACCTCCTTCGTGGCAGATTGTTTTTTAAATTCGATACTTACACAAATAGAAAATATTTATTATGACTAAAAAATCGTTTCGTATTTATTTCCTAAATAATTCGATTTGAACTAATTTAGTAAAAGACGAACTAGCAGTTCGAGTTGTAGCGAATTATGCGTTGTACATTACAATATTGCACCCTGTTCTAAATTAGTCGAGGTTGGTAGTTTAATTTCAATCGTAAAGCATTCTAATATGAGTCATTAAAAAAATACAAATGGTCTCGAAAATTTACTTCAAGCATTTTTTCATAAAATTCATAGTTTAGAAGCTTTAAATGCAAACATTACAAAATAATATATTTTTAATGAAAAAACGATATTTAAAGTTGTTTATGCAAAAAATGCATTGTTTTTTCGTGATTTTATTTATCTCAACCTAGTGTATGCGTGTCCTTGATATGTGTTTCTACAAGATTTTAAAACATGTAATAGATTTTAGACATTCCATTCACGTTTCATTAACGATAAGTCTGTATTTCCCGAACGTCAACTTCGACGTCATTTTTAAGGCTTCCTCAAACTTAAAAAACAAAAAAAACTCATATTCGTTTTCAGAACTCCAGAAACTTTCGATTTAAACGTTTTTTGTTTTCTTATAATTACTTTCATTTATAATTCAATTTCTGGTGGTTATTATTATTCTTATTATTATTATTATTATTATTATTTTAGAACTTTTAATTAGAAAGTCTTTCTAGTCCAACAATCGATGTTTAAAAAAAAAGCTAAGGTACCTAATACCATTTAAAAAATTGGGACTTTTAATCTCAGTATAATTTTCAAATTGATTTTTTTTCTTCAAATTCTATCAGCCTCCTAATTAGAACCTTTTACATTTGTTTGCAACTCAATAATGTTATTTTCATTTGGTACGACTGGAAAATCACCATTAATAAAATTCCCGAAACTGTAAAATTTCCGAAACTATAAAATTCCCGCAAAAAGAATATTCAAAAATAAAATTCCCGACAGTTTATATAATATTATCGAATTCAAAAATTCTCGATTCTAAACATTTTCGAAATACAAAATTTTCGATAGCAGACATCAAATATTTGACACTATAAAAATACTAAAAAAGGGAAAGTCTAAAATTTGAACATTTAAAAAATGGTTACATTTATAAATGAATAGGGAAATAAAAAATATGTTTATCAGACAAAATATTTTACTTAATATTTTAATTTTATTATTTAACATTTTTTAAATTATTTATACTGGGGAATTTCCTTGTTTCCAAAATTACACAGTTTCAGATATTTATATTATTTTATAATTTTGGGAATTTTTCAATGTCGGGAATGTTATTTTTCTTTATTTCTCAATTTCTTAATTTCAGAGATTTTGTGATTTACACTGAAATTAACAAATTATCAAGGTTTAAATTTCCAATTAAATATCACATTCAGACTTAAAATAAAAAACTGCCATAGTTTTTGTGTTCCTATTTTCATGTAAAGTATATAAAAATGTGAATTTTGGGGACTATTCGATAAGAAACTTGTAATTTGAAATAAAGAAATCGTCGCCGTCTTTATAAATAAATTTAGTCTGATTTAATTCAATAAAATAAGATTGATGATAAATTTTGATGGAAATTAAATATAAAATTGCTAGCATTTTATATCTGAACGTTGTTCAGCCATATTCCTCTCTTTTTTCTCTCTACATGTGTAAACAGGGCATCTCGCTCTGCTCAGTTAAAGTATTGACACTATTTTAGGTGATAAATCATGCTTTGCACAGAGCTGTCAAGCAACGAAAATCCATGGCACAAAATATCACAGAACTAGACCAAGAGTTATTGCAACACCTTCGTTCGGTCGTAGATGTAGCGCCCAATTTATTTCTTAGCATTCCGATTCAACATCCCATCAAAGATCACATTGCTTTAGTCGTCTGTCTCGTCGACTATGAAAATAAAGAAGACGCCGAGCACAATTGCACGAAATTTGTGCAAGAGTGCTTCAGGTGAGAGGCTATTTGATATTCTATTTCTAATTCATTTTCGCGTTCAATTAATCTCATTAATTCCAATTTAATTAATTTCCTAATGCAATCATTTAATCTTCTTTCTGAATTTCAGAGTTTTAAAATAATTTAAAAGTCACATTCATAATATATGTTTTTAACTCCCGTCACCTCCCTCCTCTTCTTAGAAAATAACTACCTTTTAATGAGAAAAAGGTCTCCCAAAAAACTTGATTTCTTCACATACTGAAAACTTTGTTGTTGTGATTTAATTGGCCATCCTGAAGTTTTTGTGCTTTCTAAGTTTAAAAAATGTATAATTTGTTACAAATTCAAAGCATTCATATTCGGGACAATATTCAAAAGTATAAGCCTATCAAATTTTAATCAAATCCAAGTCTTTCATGCTGACAAATTTTGACATATTTGAAGTTTCTGAGTTTTCAAAATGTAGAAAAAGTTTTCAATTTTACAAGTTTGATATTTTTGAACGCTTTTAATTTAAATTTAAAGCAACTTAAAATATTGGATGCGTAAGAATTTTGCAAAGTCCTTTTATAAGATCTGAATCGTTTTTTCAAATGTTAATTTATTTGCTTTTTTTACTTCTCTATACACGGAGAAAAATATATGTTAGCACAGACTATCTAGATATTAATAGGTAATATCTTAGCGATTTAACTATGGGACAGAAATCTAGATACTGAAGTAGAGCCTATGTAGATATTAAAAAGCAGATTTTAACTGACAAAATCCAAGATATTAAAGGGCAGAATCTAAGATATTCAAGAAATATTTTGTAATTGTGCAAAAATTACCTGTAAATCATGCCATTTTCTATAAAATGCAAAAGAATGTTAATATCCTAGTCCTCTGTTTTGAAAATCCGAATCCTCAGGCATTCGCCTTTTTGCATAATTATGCGATTTTTGTGTTAAGCAGATAACACACTGTTCAAGACTAATATGAAAGATGCCTGCAACTGAGTCCTCGTTTTCTTGAGAAAATTATAACACATCCAAAAACATTTATTTAAACAATACGCATGATGAAATCTCAAGATACAGACAAAATCTTTTGTCGCCACGCCACACGTCAGCGGCATTGCTCCGATAAAATTTAGCTTTTTTAATATCTTAGATATTAACTGTTAATATCACATATTTTATACTTTCAATATAAACAGATATTGCCCTTCAATATTTTATATGTCGAATAGAAGATATTAGATACTATGCCATAATATCTATATATTTTGGTTAAATATCAAAGTTTTTAATATCTGCTCTTCAATATCTATTTTTCTCCGTGTAGGCCTCTTACAATATTTTAGAAAACTTCTAATTATGTAATTCTTTGGTATTTTTATAATATAAGTACATAATTATTTTAAAAGCTGATTTCTAGGGTTTAAAACCCAAAGAGAATTATGTTAACAGATGTTTTAAAGAGAGGAATAATTTTATATAGAGTGGTCGCTGGTACAAAAATTCGAATGAAAGTTATACCTAGTTTTTAAAGATATTTGAGGGGGTTTTAATTTTTTCAAAATGTATATGGTATCAAGTTTAAAAAAAAGATTTTTAGCTACTTTTCAATTTGCGTTATAAATATTTCAAAATATAAGACATCTGAATTTGTATCATTATTTTAGCCTAAAGGAATTGATGAAAAAGCAAATTTCAGATTCTATGTAAAAAAAGTCTGCTGACTTGCGAATCTTCCAGATAGAGTATTTAATCCAAATTTATATTCTTCTTTTTCATTCTTTTCAAATTTAAGACTTTTTTATTTGATTTCAGTGTTTCTGCTAAATTTATTCATAAGACTGCAAATATTAAATTAAAAAAATTACTCAAGATGTTAAAAATTGTAATAAGAAACAGTTAATAAAATATTCCAATTGAAACGTTAGAAACAGAATATGTAATTCTAAATTAAATGCTCAAAACTACAATTTAAAATTAAAAACAAGGCTACAGCAGCTTATTACCGATTATAATTCCGAGCACTTTACATACTAAATCATTTAATTGAAGCATTAAGAGTGCTCTTAATAAATGTTAGTTCATAAGAAATGTTCAATTTGAATGGCTTCTATTTGAAAATTTTGCAATATCGAACATTTCAATCAAAAATTTGAATGATCAGCTTTTTTATGAGTTATAAGTGACCACCCGGATGAATATTTTCTCTAGAAATGAATTCTAATGCTCCTTTATTTTTTCCCATCTCCAGAAAATATGTAAAATATTTATGATTTTTTTAATTTTTAGATACTGCCTCGGATTGCTCTTAAGTACATTGCGTTGTCAGGAAGAAGCGCGATTGAAGATCCAGTGTCAAAATTTACTAGCAGTCTCTCGAAAGCTTTTCATGCGATTAGGTACATGTCTACTAATTTAATGTCTATGTTTCTAGATTATGTAACCACTTACGTATTGGATTCTCAATTAATCTGTAATAATTGTCTTGTCGATGAATAGGAGATTTATCAGACCTATTACGAGAAATAATGGCTGAAGCTAGAAAGTTAACTAATGCCGAGCGTTGTTCTTTGTTTCTTTTGGATCTTGAACAACAGGATTTGGTGGCTAAAGTATTCGACGGAGTTGTCACTGGAAAAGTATGTTTCTTTCGCAATAACTTTGATATTAATATTTATTCAATATCTTCCGTTAAAGATTAAAATTTGTTTGTCTATATCCTTTTCAATTCGGAAAATCTAAGTATCTTTAAACAAAATTAGTCTTTTGTTAATAAGAGAAATTGTTAAAAGGCTTTCAAAAATATAATCTTAATATTGATTTTAGATTTTTTTTCTAGACAGTGAAGGAAATGCGAATTTCCCTGAATCAAGGAATTGCAGGTCACGTCGCGACGTCAGGGAAATTACTCAATATTCGAAATGCATATAGTCATCCTCTATTTTATCGAGGTATCGACGACGTAACGGGTTTCAAAACGAGAAATATTCTTTGTTTTCCTATTCGAGACGAGGAAAGGATAATCGGTAGGTTACTGGAATAATTAATTATTAACAAATAAAAGATATGATGTTTGCTTCTCTGAGCGATCCTCAAAAGTTCTGATTGTTTCATCGAATTTTCGATTCTTTTAAAATTTGATCTTTTCATGTTTTAAAATCTGGAAATAATTTAAATTTTGGAAGCTTCTAAATTCGAGAAAAGGAAAAACTTTTAGGTGTTTAAACATATGTTTTTGAAATTGTCTTTTTAAATTTAGGAAGCTTTCAAATCCGGATAAAATTTAAAATTATAAAACTTTAGGAAAATGCAAATTTGGGAAATATTTCGCATTTTGAGTTTTCAATTGTTTTATGCTCTAATCACTAAACAGTCGGTAAATTGGGATAATTAGACATTTTTATTATTGAGTAAATACGTTTTGAAAATTGTATCTTTACAAATTTGTGCCAGTTTAAAGAATGAAAGCTGCAAAAATTCGGATATTTTCAAATTTCAAAAGTTAATATATTATGGAATATATCATTGAAAATATTGCATTCTATAAGTTTGGGATAATTCTAAACTTAAGGTAATTCCATTCAGATCAATTTTAAATCTCAAGATTTAATAATTTACAAAGGTTCGACAGACAATCAGAAAAAAATAAAACGCAATTATTCTAAATAACGATTTAAATAAATAAATGTGAAAAAGATGAAAACTAAAAATGTGAATGTCTTAGGAGTTGCTCAGCTGTGCAATAAAATGGACGGTTTATATTTCGACGTTTTTGACGAAGAGGTTGCGACAGCTTTTAGCATTTACTGCGGCATCTCAATAATGCACAGCATTGTGTATAAAAAAATCCAAGACGCTCAAGCTAGAAATAAGCTCAGCAATGAACTTATGATGTATCACATGCAGGTAAATAGCAAATGGAATTGGAATTAAAATTAGTACTGGGTTCAGTAAAACAAAATAATAACACTTTGTTTTTGCACTTGACTAACTTCTTGGTGAGAGCAGCAGGTAATTTTGCTTTTAATTTTTATATAAATAGTGTTTAATAATAATACTTAAAAAAATTCTTTCGTCTTTCTTAAAATGGAAGCATTTTTAATGGACGTTTTACAAACTTTTTCAGGTTGAGGACGAGGCTGTACAGGCTTTGCTGAACTGCAGGGACGATCATAATATCAAGGACTTTGATCAATTTCATTTCAGTCCTCGAAATATACCATATCGACACATGCCATGTTACGTGCTCAAAATGTTTAGGGACCTTGGGTTTATTGACCACTGGAAAATTAAGAGGACAACTCTTGCTAGGTAATTTTTAATGATCAAATTTTAAACATTTCTTGCATATTTTTTTCCAGTTTTAAATTATTATCAGGGTAAATTAATTTTCATTCGAATTTTTTCAAATTGGGAATATAGATTCATTATAGTGCTATCTAATGATATGTGCATTTAGATAGAAAATTCCACATATTTTATCTTAGCTGCTAAAATTTTATTATGATTTTTTTTGTATTGACAGCTCTTTATATTAATTGAGCCTGATAATACTTTAATACTTGTTTTGTTATTTACCGTCGAGCGTTGTTTACTATTTTAAACTTCTGTAAACTTGAGATAATTTAAAGTTTGACAAGCTTCCGAATTCCGTATAGTTGAATTGGTGCTTTTAAATTACAAATGTCTGTTAATATGGGATAGATTGAAATTTGTAAACTTTCAAATTTTAAAAGTTTCTAGCCCTTTTATTCCGAAATTAGATGTTTTAAATGGTTAAATTATCAAGTTTTGTCAAGTTTCTAAAAATTAACTGAGATTGGCAACTGTACCAGGAAACCAAGAATATTTTTCGACCGGAAAACGACAGTGAACTTATTTTATGATCGGGTCTCTTCTATATTTTTATAGTGACAAACATTTATTTAATGAATTTAAATGTCACTTTATATATATGAAATAATGTGAGATTGAACAATTTTGTTTTGAAATTCTTTAAAATAGGTACGATTTAAATAGGAAATTGCACAGTCCAAAGCGCTTCTGACTTTTGAATTTTAAGGACTACCAGGTGTATACGTATGAAACCGGTATTGCCATTTAGCGGCCAGTAGGCACACTTGTAGGCACTGTCGGAACTTACCATTTGTGCTAATTGGCGTATTG
>NC_046666.1:82057249-82071428 GCF_010883055.1 Belonocnema kinseyi | reverse complement strand
GCGAGGGCGCATACTTTGAATACAATATTTGTTATCATTCTCTTGAAATAAATGTGTTTTTTTCTTGAAAAAATACCGGTTTCATATGTATACACCTGGTATTTATAAAATCGTTTAATTTTCAAGGCTTACATTTTACAATTTTCAAAACGAAAGTTTTAATTTTAAATGGACAAAATTGTAAAATGTATAATTTTCAATATTTATTCAAAACTGCCAGCGAGTCGCTTCTTTACTTTCGAAAAAATTAAAAATTCAGTACCGTAAACCGGGGCTAAGTAACGGGTATGTGGGGGAAAACGACACACCCTTAGTTTTGTATTTAAAACGTGATTATTACTTTTTCTTGTTATTGCAGGTGGATTTTTACTGTTGTTAGTTGCAAGCCTCTGTATTTTTTAGAAGAAACCAATATCTTATTTAGAAATTCAGAATTAAGGGTGCACAGTTTTACCCAAAATGCACCACTAAACCCCAGTTTACGCTTCCTATGAAAATTCGACTTCCGATGCCTTTATAACGAAGCGAAAGTAGTCTTATTTCACGCATTCGCGTACTTTCGACTCTAGGTAAGAAAGTAAGCAGTTTATCAGTAAAAAAAGGGAAAAAGAGCTAATAGAAACTCCAATGCGTAATGTAACGATATTTGTAAAGCTTGTGCGCGTCATTTTGATGCACGTCTTAAAGCCAACTTCAGTCCGTATTCCTGTTGTGTATGTTTCCGGCGCTCATAAAAAATAGATTACTTTGTGGATCAAGATGATTCCATTGATTGACCCTGTCTGTCATGTTATTCATTTCATTGCATAATAACAATTTTTATTCAACAAACACGCTTTAAAGTCAGCATAAAGTCGAATTTTTAATAGAAATGTAATGAAAAATTATATGCGTGTCAGGGGGAGAAGCATCTATTTCTACTCATTCGCACTTCCCACAACTTCAAATTTGTGCAAATCGTTACCTTTCTCTCCTTGTCGCACAATAAACTATTTAGTTAGTAAGATTTAAAATTGTATAGGGAAAACCAGTACAAGGTGGATACCAGTACGAACTGAATAAAAGGAACAAGTTACTGGGTTTTAAATCAACAGTTCTGTCGTATTTTTTGTGAGTAATAATATTAAAAACTAGTTTTATAATCAGTCTTCTTACCCCTTACTTGCTATTTTTGAATTGAAAAATAGTCAAATTTGTTTATGATTTATTATTCTAATTTACATCGAAAAAATATTTTACGTGTTTTTAGGAGAGCTATCATTCGGTACGAGGTGTACAATCTGTTGAGTGTTGACCTGTTAGACTTAGATATGAAAAGTAATTTTTCGGCTTTGAAGTTTCGAGTAGAAACAAGTAAGCGCTACCTACCAATGAACATTTATATAAATAGTCAATCTCGTATCTTTTACCAACGTAATCAAATAAAATTATATGTAGTTTTTTTTCTATGATAGTTAGTAGTACGGAGTAATAGTACGCAAACAAAACTCTGTGTTACTGTGCATCGAAAGCGTTGAAATTAGAGTTTAAAGTTTTTTTCATTATTATTTCAGAACGATCAAAATCGATTACGGCTTCTTTATAGAGGAGTTTTGTTATTATATAAATTGTTATCTTTAATTTTTTCGCATATTTCGATATAATTCGACCCCAGGAACAGAGAAATGCAATTTTAAACAATGTATCTCGAAAAATAAAAGAGGACTAGTTTGGACCAATTGTAGCTCCAATGGATGTCCAGGTCTGATAAGATTTTGAGCTAGATCGGCAAATTAGAATTGATTTTTTTTGCGATTATAAATTTAATTCAGTTTTTTACATCACCATCCAGGAGTAATGAGGATAACTAAATAACTGCCGTTAAAAAGCATGCACTTACTTCTCGCATGATATCTCTGGAACGAAATAAAATATTATAACTTCTGAAAAAAGTTGTTGAAAAATTGATTAACTCGTCAGCGTTCAAGGTTTTTTTTTGTCTCAAAATTTTCGTGAAACTCAAGCATAATGATGACTTGGGTATCAATACAGTAGGTGCCAGGTTTTGTCAAGACGCGTCTAGCCGTTTCAGAACTACGCTATGATGCCATATCGTATCACTGGGCGTAACTCACGAGTGATACAAATAATTATGCGTCTGCATTCGCAGCGATGCCATATGGCACCCAGGGGCGCTGAAGGGTACATTTCCTCGTCAAATGAGCCCTATTTAAAGTATTTTTAATAAATAGAGACTGAGTTATGTGTGAGAAAAGCCTGTCTTATTTCTGATTGTTGGCAATTTTTATCATTCAAATGCAACTTCTAGCAAAATCTAGGAAAATAATTGTGAATATTTTTTAAAGTCCATCAAAATTAACCTTATAATCTTTTTTTTGTAAAGAGTCCAAGAAACTGTACCACTTTTTACTTTTTGTATGGCTGGGTCGAGCAGCGCTCGAGCTTTTGTTTTTTTGTCAATGCACGGGAAATAGATAAAAAAGACTGCCGTCGCCGCTCGACCAAGAGATTTTTGTCTTGGGCGCGCTTCTACATTTTTTATCATGATTCGAGAACCAGTTATATCTTATTTCGTTCCAGAGATATCTTCCGAGAAGTAAGTGAATGTTTTTGGTTGCTAATTTGTTAGTCTGACGTTCTTCTATGAGAGGGGGATTTTGAATACATAAAAACCCCGAAAAAAATATACCAAGAGTCAAAATATAATTTAATGTTTTGGAGAAATTGATGTGGAATACCCTAAAAATTCTTCGTGAATTTTAGGTTGAAACCTGATAGATGAAGACATTTTCACATTCATACTTTAGGTTTAGCTGTGTTTTCAATATAAAAAAAAACTTTCGTAATTGAAATTCTGCCATATTAAATAACATAATAATATAGCAATTATATGTTTAAAGTAGTTATGTGCAAAATTACGCCGGGACGGATTTCGGGCTCGCAACCTCACCCAAAAATAGGAAAAATTTGTTTATTGAACTTTTGGGAAATCGGTTCGGGAATGTTTTTATTTGAATCTTTTATAATTAAAACAAAAGTTATTTCTAGGTTGTAAGAAACAATTTTTAATAAATAATGTGTCAAAATGTGTGCAATTTTCAATCTGTTGAATTTTAATTTTCAATTGAGACACTTTTTCATTTTTGAATATATTGATTTTGAATAAGCTTGGTTTGAAAATGTTCAGTATGTATTATTTTTGTGTTTAAAGACCTAGAAATAAGAACTATTGCATTTAGATGGCTTTCATTTAAGGATTGAGCATTGCAAAAAATTCGATTAGACAGTGTCTAGATTTGAAATTTTCATTTTTTCACAATATGAAACATTTGTGCTTTAAATGTACAATATTGTACCTCATTAGATTCGTTTATATGAAAACTTTTTTTATACGTTAAATTTGATATTACTTAGATTGGGCGGTTATAATTAAAAAATTTAAATAACTGGGACAAATGATTGAAAATGACGAAGCATTTTTTCTGAGCCAGAGTGATCACCATAACTTCTTTGGACTTTGTTAATGCAATTATTAATATCAAATGTTTTCCAATACAGTTAGAAATTTTGAGGGATTTAGAGTTGATAGGTAAGGTTTTAAAATGCAAAGAATTCAAAAGTTTGAGAAATTGTATTCCAATCTTAAAGCGAACCACATTTGAAATACTTTTTAGTTTGTGCTTATTTATCATTGATTCTGAATTTTGAATGTGTTCTTTTACAGGTTTATTCTCTACGTGAAGAAGGGTTACAGAGACGCTCCATATCATAACTGGGTGCACGCTTTCTCAGTCGCTCACTTTGCCTACCTAATGATCAAAAATCTCGAGCTGATCGGCGATCTCTACATGTCACATTTGCAGGCTCTAGTGTTTCTTGTCTCTTGCTTGTGCCATGATATCGACCACAGAGGAACAAATAATTCATTCCAAACTAAGTGTGGAACAGTTCTCGCTAGTCTATACAGTTCGGAAGGTTCAGTTATGGAGGTTCGCTTTTGTTTTTATTTTTATTATTATTTCTGTGTCATCAAAATTGAACAATTGTAAATCAGAATTCTAACAATTTTATAGATATTAGAATTTTTTTAAAGATTTGAGTGTTTAATTTTCAATTTGAAACATTGAGTAAAATTCATTCGGATTTGAAAGCCTAACCGGATTTGAAGTTAGAATTTTGAGATTATGTTAAAAGCTTATTTTGATTAATGAATTACTGTTACCCCAAACTTTTTCCTTTTGATCATTTTTTTTCAGAAATTGCTTTTTTATTTTTAGAGGCATCATTTGGCGCAGTCGATGTGTATTTTGAACACCGAGGGCTGCAACATTTTCGAAAGTCTTACAAGCGAAGAATACAGCGAAGCTTTGGATCTCCTTAGGAACAACATTCTCGCCACTGATCTCGCCTCTCATTTCCGAAATGTAGATAAACAGCAGGCTATTATTTGTCGAGGATATGCAAAGGACAATTTGGATCAGAGAAAACAGCTTCACGCGATGTTCATGACCTGCTGCGATCTCAGTGACCAAACCAAAACGTGGAAAGTTTCCAAGAAAACCGCTGTAAGTTCTTTTTTTTTTGTTAAAAAACGTTGCGAATGCAAATTCATATTCACTATCAAATTCATAATTTGGCTTAAAATTATATGCGAGAATATATTTGAGGAAGTGTTTAAGTAAATAGCACTTGAAGATTTAGGATTTTTAAAATTTCAAATTAAAACCCATACTTTTTAAGAATTTGAAACAGACAATTATTATGTTTTTTTTTATCCGAAAGGGGTATTAATTTTTAAATAGTTTTAATTAAAAAAAGGTTTAATGTCGAATACATTAAAATATAAATATTCATAGTTGGAAGTTCACACTTTATAGAGATTTTAAAAGAACAAAATTTCAAATTAACATTAAAAATTATGGAATTTTAAATGAATGTGTGAGGCGCTCCTAACAAAGGGAAGTAAGTGGCAAAAGTAAGATTTTACAGGAGAAGGAAAGAAGCGAGAGCAGCCAGGCAGAAATGCGTCGAGCCCCAAATTTAAATATTAATTACAGGCGAACTCAAATTAATAGATGTTTCGAAAATCCTAATGGTTGTGCAATTTTAAATGGAAATCGTTCCAAATTCAAGAAATTGTAATTCTAAACAATTTAAAATTATAAAAATCATCATTTTTAATGTTGAACTCTGGTTTCAAGAAAAAAATTTAATAATGTAAAGTAATTGTTTGCAAAAAATGTGGAACGCTTCACGATTTTGCGTGTCATCCTTGCGCAGGGGCCATGCTAATCTTCTCTGTATCGTTCCAATTTTAGTATATGTACCGCCGAAGCAAGTACGGAAGGTAGGGTCTAAATGGTCCTTATATAGCAACTAACGTTTTAATCACCGCTTGCGAGAAACTAGTGTTAGAATATTTTCATAAGGAAAATCGTTACAGTACCATCTTGTGGAAAAAACTATCTATAGTCGGTAAAACAGATTTAATTTGGTAGCAATTTCAAATTTCGTATTCATCAGAAAGTATACTGTTAATTTAAAACAAAAAACAAATTCAAGTATTTATTTTGTATTAACTTTAGAAATCTATGTATATTACCTTAAGAAAAAATTAAAATTTGAAATGATTTGTTCAAAATAAATGATAGAATGTATTATGAAAATCACAAACCTGTTTAATTAATCTTAATGATTTAGCTTCTAAATTTTTAAATATTTGAGTGATTAAATAGAATTTCTATGAATTAAAAGATTTCATTATGAAATCGTTATTTTCTTTATCTATTAACTTTTTTATATTATGTGTAATTAATAAAAATGTAGAAACTTTTATTGACTGAAAACAAATTTATTATGTATTTTTTCATGAAAGAACAAAAATATATATTCTAATCATATGAAAATAGTTTTTTTTTTGAATTCAGAACCAGTAATAAAACAATTTTTAATTAAAAAGACACTAAGTCTAATAAATTTCAATTAAAAATATTAAAAACTGAAAAATAATCTTAAACGTTGAGTCAGAGTGAAACTTTAAAATTTTAATAATTTGATTTTATGATTGCTTGAATAAAATTCAACTCTCACTCACTAGTGACGCAAAAAATTCAAATAATAATTAATAGACCATTTTTTTAATTATCATTTAAATGTAAAACTTCAAAAATAAAGCCTTAACAATTTAATCATTTAAAATTAAAAGCCTTCAATATTGTATAATTTTAAATTGAAAATGTATGAAATGTTGATGAATTAATTGTGCATATAAATTTGCGAAAAGTAAACAAAATGTAAGCAGACGATTTAAAAATTCGACTATTTAACTGAAAAGCGAATAACATTTGAATGTAGATGGCTTCTAAAATAATAAATTATAAATAAAGTATTCAAAATTAATAATTTTCAAGTGGAAGAGTTAATTTTTGTTATTAAACAAAAGAAACTCTGTTTCATAAGTATAAATAATAATAATAATAATATAACCTTTTTTGTGCTTCCCTTGCCGCGTACGTGACCGTGTTTAGTAGCTAAAAACCGAGTCATGAACAAATATATTGGTCATGAGTACCTGCGGGAGAAGTTTTTCACGTTTTTGAACTTGGAGTGTTCCTGGCAGATTTATTTAAATTATTATCACCATGATATACTTAAAGCATCTTGAAACCCTAGACTTTATGTTACAAAGAAGTAAATCTTAAGTAATCAACTCTTTTCAGGAACAAATCTACGACGAGTTTTTTTCGCAAGGAGATTTGGAGAAAAGCATGGGAACAGCTCCAATTGAAATGATGGACAGGGAACGTGCCTCGATTCCAGACCTTCAAGTTCAATTTATCACGAATCTCGTTCTGCCTTTATTTACGTGAGTACTTTAAAATAAGGTATCTTCATTCTTTAAAAATATCTATATGTCTGCTGTCCAAAAGTATAAGCTAGTAAGTAACATTTTCGATAGAGGTCACTTTCTCGTGCGTAAGTGCTGAAAAACAGTCTTTACAGCAATGGCCTTTGCTAGGGTTATACTTTTGGAAAATAGACGTGTTGAAAATAGTAATAGAATTGAAAAGAATTTCATCACTCGGCTGTTAAGTGTACACCAAATTTCAAGATTTCAAAGAAACAATAAATATTTCAAAAGATTGCAAAAGCTTGTGCACCAAAATTAATTTTATATTTCCAAAATAATAATTGATAATATATATTTTTTCCAGGAACCTGGCAACATTATTTCCACTCACCGAACAACTCGTCAACGTTATAAAAGACAATCGGGAGGTCTGGAAGGTCGTAAAGTCTCTTTTTCAAAAATACAGTCAAAAGGGGACCACAGGAATGGACATTTTGCTCGACCCACGACTAGACGAGGAAATTGACAAGACCTTCAATTCGCTCGCTGGGAATTCTGAGGGAAGCCCTGAACAGGAAACCTCTGAGCAGAAAGCGTCGTGTGATTGCAGGCCAAGCGAAATGAATTCAACTGAAGTGATGCCCGAATCGAATTAAGGTCGAATTTCGACAAATAAGCGTCACAAGGCTCCGTACTTAAGACGATTTCGTGCTTGAGTACTCGACTATTCGCTGAAAAAATGGAGGAAAGAAAGACTGCAGTTCCCCATGAGAGCGATCTGTAAAAACTGTTGAAGCTCGATAGGTGAACTTTCTAGTTTTCTACGTTTAGGCGCGTATCTACTTCCAATATCAAACCGCCAAAGTGATGCGTATTGTTCGATACTAGGGATTCTAATTTCGAATACTGGAGATTTCGAAGTGCGTGCTTCTTAGAACGCGGGCGTTCTTTACCGAAGATTGCGGGTCTTGAGGGAAAATTTCTCTCTCTTTTTTTCAACTTGCTACCTTCGACGGTATCAAAGAAACTAGGAGACGTTCAAATATTTCGTAGGATAAAAATCACATGTGTTTGCATGTAAAAATAGTTGCACAATTTTTAAGCTTGATCGATCTAAAATTGAATAACTTTAAATTAAAGGTTTCTCAATTTAAGGTTTTCGAAGTTGAAGGTTTCACGAAATTAAATAATTTAACATTTAAAACCAAATAATAGATAAACGAAGAAACTTTAATAACATTTATTTGGAAATTCAAATTCTAATTCTAATTCAGTTTTTGTACTTTTTTCAAGAAACGCAAAAATTACCTCAAACTAAAAATTGTATTCAGGAAAGATATTGACTATATGGAAACACATTAGAAATAGTTTTGAAATCTTTAACATTTACAGTTATAAAATTTTAATATAAATTATATATATTGCCTTTTAAATTATTAAACATTCGTTCGTAATTTAAAACGCTTGCATGTTCGATTTGAAATTCATCTTTGCATCTTCCAACTCGATTCGAAAATTTCAACATATAAAATTGAAATAAAATTTTTAATATCAACCGTTTAAAATAATAGAATTAGAAATTTAAAATCTCAATTGTCAGAGAATTTTAAATAACAAATTTTGAAATTTTGAGCAATATTCCATAGTTTTATTTTAAACTGCAATCCTTCGGAAGTTTTCATAATGGAAAAATTGAGGGGGCAAATAGAATACCAGCTTGGTTAGAGAATTTTAAGTAACTAACTTTCAAAACATTATATAAACTTTGTGATCTTAATTTTAGCGAGAAACGCAAGAACTACCTCAAATTACAAACTTAAAAAAGAACAATTTTAAATTTGTTGTATGAAGGGATTTTTTTATTCAATAACTTAAAATGGCAATTGAATCAAATTTAAATGCTAGAAAAAATATTTTTAAATTTGAGCAAGTAAAAAGAACATTAGAAATTGTAAAACTTTTCGAACACGAAGGTTTCCAAAATTTAAATATAGAATAGTTGTGAATGGTCAATTTCCATATTATTAAATTTTGGGATATTCAAAACTTGTAAATCGTTACATTTGTAGCTGCTGAATTCAAAATTTTCAACTTTTAAGTCTTTTTATTTAAATCTGTTTAATTTTAACTATGAAGTGTTCTAATTCTTCAATTTTTAAGAACTTAAATTCAAGATCTGTCAGTTCTTAAGTCTTTTCATGTAAAATTGTACTTTCGGTGGTTCGAATTAAAAAATATTTCAATTTAGAAAGGTTAGATTAAATTAAAACATTAAATAAATATTTCGAAAATATTTTATATTGAACATTTTAATTTAAAATGGTTCAATTTCGATTTATTTATATATAATATATATTTTTTTTTAAACTTAAAATTTTCAAGGCTTTCAACTTGCAATTTTTTAATTTGGAATGTTTCAGATTTTGTAGTAAAAAAATTAGTCAATCATTTCAAATGATTCTTTCTTCTAATTATGTAAGTATTGAATTGAAACATTTGCTACTTGAAAATATTTAAATTCAATTGTACAGTCTTGAACGTTTTAATTTGAAATCTTGAATTAAAATTAAATCAAAATTTTAAATGAGGTCTAATTTAGAAATTAACCATTTTTAATGTTTTAATAACTTAAATTTATTTAGTATTGAACTTTTGAAGATCAACTGTTAAATTTCGAATGTTTTAATTTTAAATAGTTAATAAGCACAGTAATAATATAATAATGGTTAATAAGCACAATTTGCCCATTTTTAATCCAATCTCATTATTTTTTCTTGGATCTCAGACACCGAAAACTTTTTGCTAGACAAGCTAGAGGTCCAAAGTGAAGCAAGAAATGCACAATAAGCACCTAAATTAAAACCTGTTCTAATTCTGAAGGATTTAATTTGGAATTGCTTAGTTTTAAATACATGTATTAAAAAAATGTCTTGTTTTTAATTTTGCGGTTTCTTAATTAAAAAATGAAAACCTTATGCGCAAGAGGATATATGTAATTAGTATATTGCGAATTATCTATCCTCATTTTTTTTATTTCGTAATATTTGAACGCTCCCATGCGAATTTCCTAGGAATCAAGGAGAGGCTTCGGGTGAAAGGAATAATATCATTTTAATAATACAAGGGACGAAAACAGTATTAAATCCTGATTCTGCACCAGGAATATCTTGCAATATATTTATATTCGAAACGAGAGTTTGTAATTAGACAATAATGCGATTGAGCCGGGCAATAGAACTTGTGAACTAGCTCAATAGTGTTTATAAGTCAATCGAGTCAGCGGCGAAACTGCTTGTTGAGAATCCATCGCTATGAAAAAAGGACCTACTGCTATGATATGTTAGGTTCTTCGTTTCCCTTGTTTTCGAAAAACAGGGAGAATGTGCATTTTTTATATTGAAAGATGACCTTAGCGATGTTTCATTTTATTTTATCTTCAATCAATTTCCGATAAATTTACAATGAAATTCTCAATTCTTTGTCATTTTAAATTGCGTTCTATTTTTAAATTTGATTTGATTTATAAACTGTATTCTCGTTTCCAAACTTGATTTATATTCTAGAGTAGAGAAATTTCTATATTCGAGAAGTGTTTAGTTGCGTTATTCGAGTTACGATGAGTTCCAAAGACAGACGTCTTTAAGTTTTTAAATGTGAGGTATATTTTTATAATGAGGAAAACAAATAAATAAAAGGCCATTATGGGCTGTAGGTAGGCCACGTAATTGTTATTGTTGTGAAACTCAAAGCAGTTTATTTACCACGGACTTATTTAATAGTTTATTGTTACTCTGTATTTATTTCTATTGTTATAGTTCATCCACTTATTACTATGTATCGCGATAGTGATGATTGGCAAAAAAATAAATATTAGCTTTGTACCGCTTTCATTTGCATTATTTATTGTTGATATTTTATATTTCACATTTCATCTAGATTCGCATTATCTGAATTTTTGATCCAACCAGCTAAGATTATATACTGAATTTCATTCTTCGGTTTTTTCCCAAAATCAAACTATTGAAACATGAAATTGAAGTAAATTCGAAGCGATTTGTTCAAAGAATGCATTACAATTATTGTTAATTGCATTATTATAAAGTGTCAAATATGGGTCTACCATAAATTTGAATTTGCTGTATTTAACTTACTAAGTCCTTTTAAAAAAATACAAACGAAATTTTTATAATTGGTTATATTGATGAAAATAATTCACAAAATATGTTCAATTTTATTGAAAAAAAAAACATTTTTCGTATATATACTCTTTCTCTCAGCAAGAATGTCTAAAAACACTTTAATTTTTAAGTTGAATAGGGCAAATTCAAATTTTTGGTAGACGCAAATTTAACCCGTTATAATAATGTAATTAACAATAATTTTAATGCTATCTTTTAACAAATCGCTTCGAATTTACTTCAATTTCATGTTCCAATAGTTTGATTTTGGAAAAAAATGTTTCGATGAACTAATGGGTGGTACCAGCTATCTAGCCCATTCTTCAACTCCTTTTCCTTAATTTTTTACGCAAATCAAAATATATTGCAGGTTATTTTAAACATTTCAGAATAAAATTTCGATTCATAATATTTTTTAAACGGAGTGACTCGTCAGCTGAAATAAGAGGATTACCTAACCTCATTTCACCTTTAGGAATCTCGTGAATATACAATTATTTTTACAAGGGAGAAAGAATGGATTGTCAAAATTCATTTAGGATCACATCTAGACCTTTATCCAGGAGAAAAAAAACACTTGTTGGCACCAAAATAACGGAAATAACGTACTCTTGTTGACGAGATAAGGTTAGGTTAAGTGGACGAATTAGGTGAGTCCTGTTTAAAACTGCAAGTGTAAAAAAACCGATTTATTTATGTATAAAATTTACTTTTAAGTAACAAAAAAAAAACATTTAAAATTTTTGCAAAAAAATGTGGAACGCTTCACGATTTTGCGTGTCATCCTTGCGCAGGGGCCATGCTAATCTTCTCTGTATCGTTCCAATTTTAGTATATGTACCGCCGAAGCGAGTACGAAAGGTAGGGTCTAAATGGTCCTTATATAGCAACTAACGTTTTAATCACCGCTTGCGAGAAACTACTGTTAGAATATTTTCATAAGGAAAATCGTTACAGTGCCATCTTGTGGAAAATATAATTTACAGTCGATAAAACAGATTTAATTTAGCGGCAATTTCAAATTATATATTTTTTACTACGTTTGAAAATCATATAAAGTATAATATCAATTTTCTTAAATTAAAATCAATATTGCTGAGAAGACTGATATCTGAATCAGTAAAATTTCGACCATATAAAAGTTTTCTTTGTGAAATCTTAATTTTATCTAGTTATTTACATTTATATTTAGACAAACAATCAAAATTTAAAGTTAAGTGCTTATAAAAAAAGAGAACCAAAACCTGAATTTATGTAAGAAACAAAGGCCGCCGCTACGTGGACAGAAATTTTGGTATGAATAGTCGAATTTTTTCCTCGAAAAGGGACTATTTGTACGGAAATTTCGGTTTTTCGTAGACACTGTCGAAAATCAATTTGCATTCTGATCCAACCAAAAATTTTTAATTCAAAAAATATATCGCATGCCGGCAATCCAAAAAGGGTGTCACCGGGTTTCCATACAAAAGCGGCTGCCAACCCAAATGACATTTCGTATCAACTATTCGAACAAAGTCGAGTTTTGCACTATCGATTAGTCCTTCAAAACCGCGTATATCCTCATTTTTCAGATTTTCAAGGAATGTGGGCGATACTTAATATGATTGCGTGATTTCGCAACCATATGGCTTCGACAGATCTATAATACGTCTACAAGAACGCATTGTTCAATTTAATATTTAGCCACATAATCTATTTGCAATTATACCTTCCAACACATTGAGCCTTTTTCGAAAAATGTTTTTTTTGTGATTGAAAATTGAGTGTTTGCGCCGGTAAAATGCAACACGCTATCAAACTATGTATGCCGGGTTGCAGTCATCTTGCGTGATTTCAAAGTGCACACAGATCTGAGTGCTTTAGTCAGGCAAAGATATTATAAACGCAGATGCGGTACGGGTGGTCGGAGTGGGGAATTATATATATATATATATAGGACAACACATTTTCTGCCCTATCGAGGTGCTGCCCTCATCGTACTACGAAGTCGAATTCTTGTTTTCTCATTCTTCGTAAAATATGACGGTAAGGCAGTAGAAAGATTTTTTAAGGTTAGAAAAGCTTGACACGTATGTATCGCTGAATTTTTTCAGATCTGAAGCTTCATCCAGGTTTTCGGTCCAGTCTTTTTTTTAATTATAAAAAAAATGTTCTCGAAAAATCATATTTTTAATTTTTAAAAAAGTATTATAAAAAGGCATTTCGAGATAAACAAGTGTGGAAAATATTGTTCTTTGACTAATTATTTTCTTTAATTGAAATAATCAACTATTTATACCAAAGAAACAACTTTTTAATGTTTGAAGCTTTTAAACATTATTGTTTAAATTTAAAATAACAATAATTAAAACAAAATATATTTCTGGAGGAGATATTTTGCTTGAAAATGTATATAGTATTTTTTCAATCACAAAAGTTCTTCCGAAAAATCGAAATGTTAATTTAAAAACACGTGTTTTCGTATATGAATTTGTCGGTAAAATTTTTTTTATCATTTTAATTTTAAATTCAAACAATTTTTAATACTTAAATACTGATTAAGAAACAATTTTATTTGGGGAGTTTTATTTTTCGGGATATTTCAGCCGTCCTCATAGAATTACAGAAAACTTGCTCTAATTATAATCTCGAAGCTCGATCTTGTTAATTTTTTCCTACAGTATTAATAAAGAAAAATTGTATGGAAATTTTTGATATCACAAAGTTAAAGATAATCACAATTAAAAATTTAAAAATTCGCTTTTTAGGCCTTCAATTTAAGAACTTGAATTTTAACGTTAAAATTGCTTCATTGTCAGAATATAGCCTTACTGTTTGGATTTTCAGAATTTTCGTTATAAGTTATAGGTTAGGTCAAAAATAACATTCTGGGATTCGAAATTGTTACAACGCGAAAAAGTTTTAAATTAAAATTTAAAAATGCAAAAATACACCATTTTCCATGTTCATTTGCAACCCAGCGAGTCACTTTCTTTCGATTCCTTTGAAAGTCGATCCTTTGCTTTCAGTTTTCTTTTTAAAATATACCTTGAATTCAACGCATTTCAAGTTAAATGTTTGCAGCTGCATTTAGATTGAATTATGCAAAGGTTTTTTGTTTTAAATATAAATTAATTAAAACATTTTATTTGTTTTTCACAATTGTAATTTA
>NC_046666.1:82052288-82057149 GCF_010883055.1 Belonocnema kinseyi | reverse complement strand
CCCCCCCCCCAATTATTTTTTTAAAAATAAAATAATGCCCGATTTTTGTAAAACTTAACAAATATATATTAAAGCTTCACTCAAGGTAACTTTTGTTCAAAAAGCTTGTTCCTGAATAAATTAACTCTTATTGTTTCCGTTTTCGTTCTGTTATTTAGGGATTGTGTTTTTCATAGAAATAATTGAAATGTGGTTTTTTCACGTTTATAAAATTATAATTCAAGGTCACTCGGGGTAATTTTCTGTGAAAAATATTGATTTACAAAGAATATTTGTCAAACAATAGAATGGATTTCTTCGCCCGAGATACAAACGTAAATTGAACTATAGTAAAAACAACTGGAAAAATGTAGACGAAAGCCAAATTTGGTAAAGAAAACAAACATTTGCGACCTATAAATACGAATTTTATTCCCCAAAAGATTTTTATAAAAATCTCTTCGAAACACTTTTAATGCAACAATTTAATTGAAGAAAAATATTTGTTATAAAAATACAAATAGTACAATTTTTACATACAATTCTTAAAATAAAAAATCTGTGTGTCAAAGCACAATCCAATCCGACTATTCTTTCGAAAGTTATACGATATACAGACAACCACAACATCAATAACAACGACGACGTAGATGCCAGAGAGACAGACAGATACCGATGTAAAAGCTTGTTTTTCTGATTCAAGGAGCCTCAAAACGTCTAAATTTCATGAAATTCGCGGAAGTCATTTTTCGCATAAAACTCTTCTTATTATGGATAGAATTTGATAAAATAATCATGGGGCCTTGAAAAAGTAGCGTTTTTCGCCTCTTGACTTTTTTTCATATCAAGGTTTTTTTGCTTCAAATGTCCATTTTCGTTTGGTTTTTTGAATTTTTTAAATCCTTTAACTTTGGTGACTTTGATTTTATCAAAAAAAGTTGTCAGGATAAATTGTTCATATTTTTTTGTACCATAAATGGCTGTGGATAGAATTTTCAAATTTTTTAAAAAATTGGTCTTAAACATTTTTAAAAATCATCAACTTTTTGAATTTTCATCAAAAATGGCTGTTTAACGAAATCGATCTTTCTTTTTGGTCTTTCGAACAGTGTGTCAAAGCCCAATCCAATCGGAACAGTTATCCGGTATACAGACAACTACAACAAAGACAACACCGGACAAACAAACAGGCCCAGACGTAAAAACTTGTTTTTCTGACTCAAGGGGCCTCAAAATGTCGACATTTGATAAAATCCGAAAAAGTTATTTTTCATTAAAAGCTAATACCTTCTCATTTTGGATAAGAATATAAACATTTTTAATAAGATTTGTAGAAAATCTTTCAAAGAATAAAATGATTGCCCGGTAAGTTACAACCGAAAAATTACAATTTCAAAAAAATGAAGGTTGTTCTAAATATTGAGCTGGACTTGAGACCGGGACAAATCGTCACACACACAATTCAAAGTGACAAATTTAAACTTGGAATGTTACGATTATAATTGTTTTATTTGTTTTTATTAGTATTTCGAAGGTAAAAGTATTTTATTTTTATTCTCAAAGAACAGTTAAATAAGTATTAATTTAGAAAAAAATCACATTTGAGAAATTTCAACGGACATGTTCACCAAATCGTTCTCTTAGTCAAATAAATTCACCCATGTTTTTTATTAATATATATATATATATATGACAAAAACATCATAGCCAAGGAGAATGAAAAGAAAGAGAGGTATCGAGACCTTATAAGGGAGTTGAACGATTGTACCCGGAATATTCTGTTAAACTGATCGTCCTTATCATCAGCGCTCTTGGAGGTGCCAAGCTTTCACTTGCTAATAGCCTAAAAAGCATCCCTGCGTGTCAACAATATGCTAGAACACTTACGGGAAAAATAAAGAAGGCGGTTGTCCTTGGGTCGCTCCGTGTTCTTAGGGTCCATGAGGCTTTTGCTGGATCGTCGTATTGATTCCTTTACAGACTGTAACCACCTATCTCACGGTTGTGAGACGTGGTTATGGCTGAAATTTTACCGCGATTTCGCAGGAAGCGGGTGCAATTTTTCAGATTAGCACCCGCTCCCGGCGAAATCCTGCGGTTGTCCTTATGACAAATTTTTAATTATATATATATATATATATTAGCCTCTGCTCTGAGGGTTCAAAGTTTTCTGATTCAAAGTAGAGAAATCCTAACACCAAATACAGGTTTGACCCAGAGAGCAGTTATAGATTTATGAACTTATTATTACTCTGCCATTCACTCATTGTCAGTAGTCGGAACGTAATAATTAAGAAATTTTAAAATACATGCGGGAAATTCATTAGACGAATAGACTAAAATATTTATAGAAATTGCAAGCTGTACAAATATAAAAATAAACACTTAATAATGTTTGGGAACAATGTATAGATATTGCACTAAAAGTTTTATCTGTTAGAATAAAAATATAATATGGTGAAGTAAATAAATTGTTACTCATAAAAGAATATCAAAAGATGAGAAATAACAAAGATATATTTGGAAATAATCAAATAACTTTAGAAATATTACAAAATATATGAAACAGAAATATAAATTATACATTTAATTTTCTCTCTGGTATCTATTAAAATAACCATGTCTTACAAAGCGTACATATTTTACGTTTGTTATGAAATGTTGGCAATTTAATTTTAATTTAAATGGTTCTTTTTTCCACGCTAAGTTTACTATCAGTGTGCCTCGAAGGTGTGCCGAGAGTTGCTTACAGCGCTCCAAGTGGCTCTTGGCAAACTATATGGGAGGGTGCTATTTACGGGGAGCGGTGGGTAGAGGGGAAGTGACTTTTTTCGCCGGACGCGCCGTCTATATTTATGGCGGGTAACTAAGCTCGCACCGCATCTACGTTTATAATATCTTTGGTACAGGGGTCTCCACAATCCACAGGTGCAGCGTGACCCAGAATCGCTCGGCTTGTTTCAAGATCTGCCAATTTTATTCGACGGGAAACTGAGAGGAAATTTATGACCCGTTTGAAAAAAATCCCAGTTGGAAGGGCTCTGAGAACCCTTTTTTCTGGTATGACTTATTGACAGAACTAGAAATACAAAGTATTTTATTTAAAGTAATTGAAATAAGCAATTTCCGATATTTGTTCACGAATAAATGTTTTCGGCATTAATAATACTAAGTAATTTAAAAAATACTAATTATAATAAAAATAAGTGGTCGAAAATAAATTCAAGGCGTTCTAAATTTAAAGAGTTTTTTTCAAATCGAGAAACTGTAAATAAAATTATTTCAAAATAAAAGTTCGAAAATAGACAAAATTAAAAACTTAAAAAATTAATGACTTAAAATTCGAAGGAATTGACAAGGGCGCACAAACCATGTATGAAAAGTAGCGGTTGCTACCCCAACTGGGGGGGGGGGGGAGAAGTTTGGTGGGTGGAGTGTGGGTTAGAGTGACATGGACTGGAAAATGTAAATTTTACTAAAACTAATACTAAACCATTCATTATTATTAATATTATTATTATTATTATTATTATTATAAAAAAAAACATTTCTGAGTCGAAATGTTGTCACAGGCTTATACTGTCCAACATGTCGAAGGCATTTTTGATTAGAGTTGGATTTTTTATTAGATCATTTTTGCACGGGGCTGTCCCGGTATATATCATCAGTCACGGACGCATTTTTATAATGCAATCAAGTGATCTGATGAGAGCAGTCTGTCCAGACATATTGGACAAAGCCTGGTTTTTACCCCATCATTGACGGACTGGGTTGCAGTCAAGTACACGATGGGGGGACCTACAGCTTAAGGTGGGTTCCGAACCACCAGAACCTCGGTAAAGGTACATTGAAAAATTTCCAGAGGTACCGGCTCATGGATCGAACCCCGGACCTCTGAGGTGAAGTCCGAGTTTATTATTACACCATTAAGCCATTTCCCTTTCGGGGTAGGCGTGACTCACTCGGCAGGGGAAAGGAGTAGTGTGTGGAAGGAATAGAGATTTTTCAGATTGATCCAGAATTCTCGTGCTATTTAAGTAAATAACACGTTCGTTCCGCAACACTGCTCCGACCCAGGTTGCTGATCAATCTCTCTAGCAATCACCCCAAGCGAAGAACCTCACGAAGTCGTTATGTAAGGTTCCCCACTTGGGTCCATTAATAGCCAAGGTCTTTGTTTCTTGATAAGTCCATGTCTCGCTACCGTATAGTACAGTCGGTACAAATGTAGAATTATGTATTGCCATTTTAGCTTTATTTGATATATTTTTATTTCTGATAAGGGGACCTGCTCTACCAATAACCTGCTTACCTTCATTTATTCGTCCATCTAATTCCTCATCTATCTTCCCGTCCCTAGTAAATAAGCTACCAAGGTATACGAACTTATCAACTTGTTCAATTCTCTCATCATTTAATAAAATATTGCATAGCGTTTTTTCATTCTTTCCTTCGAACACCATGGTTTTCGTTTTATTTGCGTTAATTTTGAGGCCCATGCTCTTCATGCTTGCATCTAGTTTATTCAGCATTCTTTGTAGGTCTTCGATAGACTCTGCCATAACAACCTTATCATCTGCGAACGCTAACCCTCGTACCCTTACTGTTTCGAGATCCACACCCTCTTCGTCGAAGAGAGCCATTCTTAAACACTTGTCCATAAATAATATAAATAACCATGAAGACATAACGCATCCTTGTCTGACTCCTTGAATAATATCGAAACAGTCACTCAGTTTCCCATTCACTCTTACACTCGCTTTGCTACCTGTACATATTTTTTTTATAGCTTGTAGGATCCATCCATTGACTCCATACTCTTTCAGAACTTCCCAAAGTTTACTTCTATCTACCTTGTCAAAAGCTTTTTCTAGGTCAACAA
>NC_046666.1:82050970-82052188 GCF_010883055.1 Belonocnema kinseyi | reverse complement strand
TAATAAGGGAGGGTTGGGAGAGGGGGGGAAGTAGAACTGGAACCGAGAGAGTCGTCTTGGGTTTGTGTTTTTGTTTTCATGCTGAGAAGGTCACCAGCCTATTCATGATTTTAAGTAAAAATGAAGAAAAAGCGTTTTTTTAAATAATAAAATAGCCCGTCGCTACCTCGGTGGTCAAATCTGCTTAAATTGTAGAATTTTAATTTTTCGAAGTACTTTTTCATTCCAAAACATTTTAAAAATAAAAAATAATTTTTTATTTTCAATTCAAAAGTTTTGAAAAACGCTTTCGCAACTCGTGGGGAAAAATTCTTTGCATTGGTATTCACAGATCGTGAAAATCATAATTTATTTGTTTTTTCTATTTTTTAGACATAATAACATAATCAATTATTTAAGTTTATTTAACAATTTTTTTATCTTTTAATATTGTAAAATTTCTTATTATGGATTTTAAAATTGATTATGTTTTTAATATTAGGTAATGGAAACTCAAGGACGCGTGACTTTCTTGCTACTTTTTAATTTAATTTGAAAATTAAATTTTGAATTATTATAAGCAAAAAAATTTTTCGGGAATTTAAATCGTGGGTATAAAAAATTACAATTGCATTGAAAATTTTATTTAACAATATTAAAGTAAAGAAAACTAAGCATTTATTCTTTCATTTCATAATTCTCAATTTTAGCGTGAAGTTACGAATAGAAATAAGGGTCTCGAGTTAACGGCTCTCAGCGGCAAAAAATAAGGTAAAGGGTTTTGACAGTTCTGGGTCAAAACTGATTAGACCCATTGGCCTGGGTATAGTAGATACAGGATCTACCTTTGGAGACCCCTGCCCTATGAGACCGTAGACTCACAACGTAAATGGGAACGTGATACGGATAAGGCCAATTTTCACAAGAGATGTTCGTCTGATGATGAGGAACGTAAAAATGGGTGCCTAGCAGGTGTGAGTGGATGCGTTTACCTGTGGCGACCTGTCAAAGGTGCGAATTTTTGGCAGTTAACTAACGTGACTCGGATAAGATTGAAAATTGATGTACATGTAGGGGCTGACATTAGAAATAGCACCTGTGCATTGCCAGGCACTTACCTGAATGCAAAAGTATTGCCAGGCGGCTTCGAAGTCGCCGGACACTCAGGTGAAATTTCTTGAAATTGATTTTACAGGAAACAGTTTGAAACAAAATTTGGCCCACTCCCGAAGATGCATA
>NC_046666.1:82047694-82050870 GCF_010883055.1 Belonocnema kinseyi | reverse complement strand
TACACAATATTTTAAAATTGAAAAAATCTTTTCATTTATATATATTTTTATTTATTTATTTCTTTTATTTCGATTCAGCACGTCAAAATACATAGCAAATGATCAGTTTCATCTCTGGAACCGACCACTTCTTTGTGTGTCTGTACAATTGTAATTCTTAATAAACAATATTTATTATAATACTTACAATTCTATTGATAAATAATGTTTGTAAAAAAAGCATCACGAATTACTTTACTATCCTTTCATTTTTATGTGCACATTTATATCCTTTCAGAAAAAGTTAATAAAAAAGATTTGATTTCATTCTTACAAGGAAAACAAATAATACAAATTTTCATTGATATTAATTATTTTCTTTATACTTGAAGTCAAAATTTTTTATGTAAACTTATTTCGAAAGGCTTAAAAAATTTTAACCAGGTCTCTGCCATCCGTGTGGATATGCTAAAATTAGTATACACGTACAATAAAATTACTGTAAGCGTGAGCTCGATTTAGTATACGCGTGTCCTAAATTTGGTATATGCGTATACTAAATTCCGTATACATGTAAACTGACTTAAGTATATGCGTATACTAAATTCCATATAAGTGTATACTACATTCAGTATATGTATATACTAAATCTAATGTACGCTGGTATACTAAATTTAATTTCGTGTTGTGCATTCTTGCTTCCATTACATGTATACTAAATCTAGCGCAGATTTTTCTAACAGTGTATGGTGTGAAGTAGGAAAATTCACATGTGATAACATACAACAAAATGGCGGACTTTTGATCTTTTTTTTTTTAACTTCAATTGTTTCAACAAGATTTCAAAATTCCGCCATTTTGTTGTATGTTATCACATGTGAATTATCCTAGTTCACATGATAGCTACTTTTTATATTTCACTAATTTTGTAAGTTTTTCTATTTCCGATGGCCCGAAGCCGAGATATCGCGTGTCAGCCAGTTCCAAACAGGGATTAATTTCAGGCTACCGTATCAGCGATATTTACATAAAAAAATAAAAAAAAAAGGAATTTAGACACAAAATAAATTTTATAAATGTAAGGACAACAATGAATTTTATTGCTCGTTTCGGAATTCAACAATCAAATACACAGTGTAGTATAAGTTTCTGAACCAAATTTGCATAAAAAATGTAGGGCATTAAATACTACATATATTATGACTGTTACAAACTTTATTCTTAATTTAATATTTAAGGCAATAGGAAAAGTAAATTTTCTGCAAATGTATTTATGTATGTATAAAAATAGGTACGCATAAGAATTCGATTATACATTTTAAGACAAGAATTTTGAATTTCTTTAGTTCAAATTGCACAATTCCTGTTGAATAACTGATACACTTTAAAAAAATATAATTACATCTCCAGGAAATACATAAAATCAATATACACTTGTAATGATTATTTTCGTACGAGCTGAAACTTTTAATTAAAAAATAAGTTTAATCCAAATGGAAAAGAATCAGACAAAGAAAGTCAATCAAAAAGTCTCATCAGGTATCTACGCAAAAACGGCTTCCAAACCAAATCAGATTTCGTATCATGCATTCGAAGGCACTTTTGTCTTAACATGGATTTCAAGAAAGTACATTGAAACCCTTCAATAGCTCTTCCTTCTATAGCCCATCCCAGAATTGAAGCCGCGCCGCAAGTAGGTGTAACATGAGCTGCATGGGGTACGCGGGATCTGTGGTTGTCACTCTGGCGAGCACTCAGGCGTGAACAAACAAATACGGAGCAGGCTATAATAAGTTAGTTCACACCCACCGTCAGCCCAAAAATCGGCATTATAGGAGAGTTTCACTGTATTTTGTTATTGACAAGTTGATATTTTTTAAACAATTTGTTATTCAAACAATTGTTCTGAAAAAATTGAAAATGACTAAAATATTTATATTTTATTAAAAACTGAATTTTATGAAAAACACTTCACACGTTTATAGTTCTCAGGTAGAGCTTTAAAAAAATGATTTCATTTTCGCGGTTGAAAAAAGTAAAATTATTTTAGTGACTGAAAATGTACATATTTCAGAGAGGTTCAGGAAAGCAAAATTACTAATAAAAATAATTTTTTTCCGTTTCAAAATTTAATAATGAAAAATATGGATCTAATAATGCAATTCCTGTATTTTGTGGACATAAATATACAAAAAATAACGAAAAAGAACGATAAAAAGTGATTTCCAAATTGACAAAAACACTAACTCCGTTGTCCAGGTGAGTTTTTCAGAGGACACTCAGTCGATTTATCTCCATTGGTAGATACGCACTCAAACAAACTGACTCTGACGCCCTTTCAGACAGCTGGACCCTTGGTCCCTAACAATTTTTTAGGTTGGGGATCCATGACCTCCCTATAAAAAGGAGATCATTGAAGTAGATTATATGGCATTGAAAAAATTGTGCACTTTAATGCTTATGAATCTAAACAAATTTCGTTTTTGTCCAAATGCGCTTCTTTGTATTCAAAAGTTTCCGTTCGACTCATTTTCTATCCACACAAAAATATAACATGAAAGTGGATTCTTCTAAGAGCCATTAATTTAATGTCATTGAATGCAGTTAAATTACCATATCAGTTCAATGTCATGCAATACCTTCAGTGATCGGAGGTATAGAATGAAATCAATGGTGTCCAATACCGTTGAATGACGAAATAAGTCGAATGCCATTTATTGTTTTTCCGGCCGAATTTATTGAATGCAGTTAATGCATTCGAATGCCGTTAAATGAACATGCGAACAAAAGCGGAATTTGTTTAGATTTATAGCTTAAAGTGTACACTTTTTTCAATGCCATATAATCCACTTCAATCATGCTCTCCTTTTTACGGACTGCCGTCTCTTTACTTTTGAAATATGAGATAATCCTTTGCCAATCTTCAGCCCGATAGCCGTCATTTTGGATGACTACTCGTTGATTATGCAATTTTCGTTTTTGATGCGAAATTCGCAACGAAAAAAATTGCCAAACTTTTGCACGTTTTTTTTTTAAATTAAAAAATCAACGAATAAAGTCAAGTTCTTCACCATCGTTAAGTCCCTAAAAGACACTCATATCCTAATTTTATCAGATTTTTGAACAATGGGGACAATACTTAAAAATAATATTATGTTTATTTACATGTTATATTATGTATATTTTCGAAAAATTAT
>NC_046666.1:82042738-82047594 GCF_010883055.1 Belonocnema kinseyi | reverse complement strand
CCATTTGTATCTTTTCCTACTCTGATTACGTAGGCACTGAGTTTTTCATGCATTTCATGCGAATTTTCTATTTTCATGGGAGGTTTTTTGAGAATAAAAAAAGGGCGTTGTTAAAATTAATTCTGACCCCCGGAATTCGATTCAGCACGACAAAATACATAGGAAATGATAGGTGGTAGTGTTATTGTTAATTTCAAAGAGGCTCAGTAATTTTTTGAAGAGCTGACATAAGATTTTTTACTTTCACGTCAAATGTTTTCAATCTTCTTTTAGCGCCTTTGGCGCGTTTGTCACCCTGAGCAACTGGATTAAGATCGAATATGAACCTGGAAAAATAATTTTTTTGTAATAAAATATACAAGGGAGGCACTTAAAAAATATATAAAATCGATCGTATAATAATTACCTTTGAATAAACTCTAATGACTTTGGTAATTTCGGAACATACGAATAACCAAATACGTAGTATGCTGAAAAGGCAACTTCAATGCCTTCCACAACATCTAAAACTGTGATAAGAACGCTGTTCTCGATAACAACTACAACCTGAGCATTGGGATCAAAAATGGACGTTCCTGAAGAAAAAATAAAATTTGGTAATTCATTTTCAAATAAAAATGAATTTAACTAAACTAAAAGCGATTTGAAACAAGATGTCAATTTAATTACAAACTGAATTGATAAAAAACAATGCATGTACCTCTGATCATAACAGTTGGATACACTGTTGGTGCCAGCATCTTTGTTACATCATCAGTGGTTTCGATCTTAAAAATTAAAAAACATTTTATCAGAAAAAAGTATTTGGAAAATTTTTTATATATATTTTATGTTTAGAATGTTTTTAGGTTGCTTTTAAATAGGCAGATAATCAACTTACAGGAATTACTGTCAATAGAAATCGCTCTTCCTCTTTGAAAACTGCTATTAGCAATTGAAACATTAAAACTGCATTTGGCATTTCAGAGTTTGTAGTTTTAGCCATATCTTGAGCAGTTTTAATTAAATCCATGATAATATCCGTATTTGGGGAATTCTTGGTCTTTTTTGTTCGGGTTTAAGTACACGAACTGCTTACCAAGTAACACAATTTTTGAAAAAGTGAATTTTCTACGAATTACTTCAATTTTCAACAGAAAAGCTTATTTTCAACTGAATACATGAATCTCCGACAAAAAATAACGAATTGTCAACAAAATAGTTGAAGTGGCATAGTTTCGATTTACCGCGTAAATCGAAACGCGCTTGCGCAGCCGAATATAGTAAACACGGATATGAATTTTAGTATACAGAAACTATAAAATTCATATACGTAAAAGAAACTCACTGCACACTTAATAAATTTAGTAAAAAAATACTTTCCTATACGAAATTTAGTATACGTAAGTATACTAAAATTACAAAATGTAATGAATTTAGTAAGCATATAAGAAATTTAGTATACCCATGTATACTAAAATTGCAAATATTTCTTACAGTGTAGCTACTTTTTTATATCATGTCAACCAGGAATTAACTTCAGGCTGCGGTACCAGCGACAATTACATTTTTTTTTAATTTCTGTATTACCTTCAACCCCCTTCTTTTATCTACTAAGAGTTTGATGTTAATAAATTAATTTTACTATGAGAAAATTTGTTGAAAAAAGTAATTGAAGATGGCAGACTGCCCCCTTAAATGAGGTAAATTCTAAGTACATAACACTAAAAACTATTCAATCAAAATTTAAATTATACAGTTGAATGTCTCATTATAAAGTGATTTTCTTTTCAATAAGGCCTCATATTTTAAATTGTTATCTTTTTGAAGTTTAAATAGAAAAAAAACTTCCGAATATAAGCCACTTAGCAACCTCGATATTATGACTTGTGATTGCTCTTGGAGTGTACTTTTGGGCCCAAAAGAAAAATTGACAAAGGAATTTTTTGCAGTAAAATTCGCCGCTTGCGAGAAACTACTGCTATAATATTTTCATAAGGAAAATCGTTACAATCGCAGCTAGGGAGGTGGGGGATCTACAGTCGGTAAAATAGATGTAATTCAGCAAAAAATCAATGATTTCAAATTGCGTATTCGTGTTAGAAAAAAATGTAAAGTTTTTTTTAATGATGGAAACGTTTTATTGGATATTAGTTCCAATTTTATTCAAGGAGAGGGTACACAAATATTTTAAACAGGCATTTTAATCATTAGCTTTAGCATCCTCCTTACAGGTAATAACTAATTTATAATGGAAAATATCTCATAACGTGAGGAAGGAATCATCAACCAGTTTTTTTAAAAGTAATCAGCTTTTGAATTTGAAGCTTATTTGAGTTTAAATAGGTTTTACAGGTAACAAGAAAAAATCAACGATTATTGATCTTGATTTTTGTGAACATATGTACAATTCTTCGCTTTAAGGAAAAATGGGTAAAAATTAGGAATTTAATTAAGTACTGCATATTGATTTCATAATTTGACTAAAACGTGCATTTTAGTAAAAGATAAATTAATAATATGCATTAATAAATATTAATAATCGCAAAATTTTCAATTTCTTCTTATAATATAATTATTTAATAATGTGCACAAAGATAATAAATCCACAGCTTTCTGAATTGAAAGATGAAATTCTTTGTTTTCGCGCCACTTAAGTCAAATTAGTCAGTGTCGCCCCCAATTCCAAAATCTTTTCCGGTAGCGCCGAGCAGTGGGGTGGATACTGGATACCACCCACTGCCTGCTAAATTGTAGTGGATACTGTATTCTATAGCAGTCGGCAGTACATATCGCAAATACACCGCAAAAATTATAGTTTTTAATTTAGTGAAAATTTTATTACTATAAGAAATAACAATTAAAATGAACTCTCGTATCGCCCAAGAGGTTAGAAAAATTGATGAAATGGGTTTGGAAACATCTTCTCCGATTTCCGTCCCTTATCCCGAGCAATTTGACTTTTACTGGCCCGAATCTTGGCCCTCGTGGTTAAAATATTTCGAAAGATATCTTTCGCTTCAAAAACTGACATCTCTACCCGATTTCAAGAAAATTGAACTTCTTTGCTATTCCATGGGACCCCTAAGTGACAAGATTCTTATGCGAATTTTTCCCGAATACGAAAACTGTTCTTACGAAATTGTCAAGCAAACTCTTAACAAATATTTTTCTCCTCACTGCAACATTTGCAATGGACTCGAAAACTTCAAAATCGACGATGAATCCAGTGAATTTGTGCCGCAAAAGGAAAACTTGGACAATAGAGAGGAAATGTATAGTTACAAAATTAAGAATTTGTCGAATATAATGCATGATCGACCTTTTCACTATTCGCCGGAATTTCATCTTCACAATGTGCAGTGGCAACTTTTGATAAGAAAAAGGATTTGTGATCGAGAACACACATTTTTGTCGATTTCTCTGTGGCCGCGGAAGAATGAAACATTGATTATAAACCATAAAGTGGTTGGAGAATTAAGACTTCTTTCGCAGAATTCGGATTTGCAGAAGGCAAGTTTTGTTGTGAAAATCAATCACGTATTTCATAGTGCGACATATTTCTGGGAAAGTACCCATTTTATGAAGTGGGAAGCAGTTCTGAAATCGGAGAATGGATTTATCAAGGATGATAGCATTATCCTTGAAGTCGAAGTCCAATCTGTTACTCCTGAAGATTAATGTTTGGAGACTTTTATTTAAGGAGCGACTTACAGATTTTAAGACCGTTGTGAACTATACTACAGGTAGGGTTCCTTAAATATTTTTTTTCTTTTATAGTTTCACATTTCGATAATATAAGTTTGTAATATAATGTTTGCAATTTAAAAAAATCAAGGAACATGTGACTTGGGAGAGATATATGTAATTCTGAATTTAAAGAGAAAATTTCTGAAGGAATTATTGTAGTTCTGACTTTAAACAGGGATTCTTTGAAAAGATTGATATTTTGAATTGGCTGAATTTGAATGTTCTATCATTACGAATATTATCTTTTACAGTGCCTTTTACGATCAACATTCATTGTTCTCTTTTCAGTAATGCCCGTCTCCTGCACGATCTTCAGCTCATCGGCATTTATATTTTTTGAAGATTGTGATTCATCGCTAAAAATAATCAGGAAGTTTGGAATTTTGTGTTTGTTCTGGAATTTGTGCATTTCCTTTTTGTTACGCGAGATTCGTGTTTCATTTAATTTGTGAGTCCCAATTTTGAATATTTATTCATTCATACTCTCTACGGCATTGAAAGAAAGTTTTTTGGACTGTAAGCACTAGATTTCTTAACTTGAATAATAAAAGGTTTTATTATTGTTTTTTGTAAGACTATGTAACAATAAGAATATGAACGGGATTCTTGATATATTTTATTTAATATTTAGAAGTTAAATAAAAAAAGAAAACTATTTAGAAGATAGTTTCATCCTAAATACTGTTTTTGTACAAATTTTAGTTCTTTGACTCTTCGTATGTACTGATAGTTTCGTTCATAAAATATCATAAGAATCTACTAAAAAAAGAACATGGAAAATGTAACTTACAGCATTGAAGAGAATACGTCATGATTTCGATACTTATTGAAGTTTTCTTAATTTTGATAACTGATTTTCTATTCATCAACAATGTAATTAATTAATTTAGTGTACATCACATTTAAGCAGACAAGTACAAAATAAGCAGAAATATGTTGGGTTCAGGGTAAAAACACGACATTAATT
Organism: Belonocnema kinseyi; assembly: GCF_010883055.1. Taxonomy (NCBI): domain Eukaryota; kingdom Metazoa; phylum Arthropoda; class Insecta; order Hymenoptera; family Cynipidae; genus Belonocnema; species Belonocnema kinseyi. Next base: position 82,042,898 of record NC_046666.1, on the reverse strand, counting down.
TTTTATTTTAAAAATTCATTAGAATCATTCACTTTGTACGTTTACAAAATATTCGTAACGTTTACTAAAATATAACTCTTGCGAATAAATTATTTTTCAATCTAATATTCTAAATAGTCTAATTGGTCTAATTCTCTGAAACAGGGAACTTGTGTGCATT
>NC_046666.1:82040682-82042638 GCF_010883055.1 Belonocnema kinseyi | reverse complement strand
AGCTATCTAAGGATGGTACTATAGAACGCCACCTCAAGGTAGGCCTAGTGGCGCCATCTCTTGGTCAGGCCGGAAACTTATCAATCCACCCTCGTATAAAAGGTTTAAACTAAAATCCTAGAATTCTATATATAATTTCAAATTTTAAAGAGCTTTTCAACTCGTGAACATTCTAAATTTAAAATATAATTTTAGGAAATGGAAAAGTTGAAATTGCAAGTAATTAACATCGATGAAATTTTGCAGTTAGGCAAACCAGTTATCCAAAATAGACAACTTCAACTCGAAAGAGTTTAAAATTGAAATATTGACTGAAATTTTGCAGACTTAAAAACTAAATAATAATCTTGTATTGAATAGTTTATATATCGCGTTTTCAAATATTTCAAATTAAATATTTGAAATTAAATAATTTAAAAAAATGTTGAAATGTAAATAATAAAATATGTAAGCAATTGTTTACTTTGAAAACTTTGAAAACTTTTTGAAAATATTGTATATAGTACAATTTCAATTCTAAAAATTTCCTAATTGAACAATATTTAAAATGCTTTTTAAAAATCTCCAACTGTAGGTTATCTCTGTAAGAATTTTAATAATAGAATAAAATTTGAGGAGTCTGTGATTCAAAAATATTTTTAACTTTTAATTGACTAAAACTAATTTTAAATTTTGAACAGTGATACTTTCGACGTTGTTGGTTCGACCAAATTTTATTTTTCTTATAATAAAATCATTTTACTTATTTAAATATAATTTTTCTAATTAAATATTCGAAATTAAATATTCAAAACTGACAAAAATTTGAAATCGTGAAATGGGAATAATAAACAATTTAAGCATTTATTTAATTTAAATACATACTTTCAAAACTTCTTGAAAATATTTCAAATGGTACAATTGCAATCATAACATTTTCCAAATTGAATTTCTGTTTCCTTGAAAATTTCTAAATGATAAATTTAAAAAATAACTTTTCAAACTTAAATGATTCGACATTTAATTTACCAAAGATTGAAAAATTTCGTATTTAAAATATTTTTAAACAAATACTCAACAGTAGGTTATCTCAGTAAGAATATTAATAATAGAACAACAAAATTTGAGGAGCCCGTAATTCAAAAAATTTTATTTTGGGTCTTATAAAATCATCCTGCTTCTTATCAATTTTTTTTCTTTAAAATTAGTTTTTAGTCAATTGGCCTATGCGTTTTTATTTGAATAAAACAGACTTTTAATTTACAGTTTCAACCGTTTGGATCTACCACCATACGAGAGCCTTGAGCAACTAAGAGAAAAAATATTATATGCACTTGAAGGCTGTGAAGGATTTAATGGAGTGGATTAATACCAGAAAGCTTGGACTTTGAGACTTTTCCGACCTCCAAAAAATTACCGAGTAAGTCATATTCTGACTCTCGTGTAAAAAACAGTCTCTCTGATAATTTTTATTATTTTTTTGTTGAATCAAGTGTAATTTTTGTACATTAATATTTTGTACATACTGTTCATTTACATTTTAATTGAACGCCTGGGAATTCTGAGTTCCTCTAGAACGCACAAGGGAGTAATTTTAAATGAAATGTTGACATTTAAGATAATTATTGTGAATATTTTTAAGTAGATTGTTTTATAAAATGTTAATGAAATATCTTCCTTGGGCATTTAAGGAAAATGACGTAATATTTTCTGAAAATATTGATTGCATGGCATTAGTCTTTAGCGGCTAGTCTTAGAATGATTTGCTGTCTTCATGTAGGTACAATTAAAAATGGAAATTATTTTATTTCCATAAGGAATCAAAGTGACTAACTCGAAGAAAACTCAAAGAGAAGTGAGACTGTTTTAGCAATAGGAACTTGCATTTTTAGAAATATTTTTTATTCCCTTTTATGATGAAGGATAATTGAAATATAACTCACTTTAGTTGAGAAGTGACCAAACATTTTTTTAGAG
>NC_046666.1:82027178-82040582 GCF_010883055.1 Belonocnema kinseyi | reverse complement strand
GTATCAGCCTTGGAGGAGATTATGTTGTGAAATAAAAAAAAAAAATTCTTAAAAACGTTGTTTTTCTTGGTCAGGCCGGAAACTTATCAATCCACCCTCGTATGTTAGAAGACTGAAATTTCAAAATTCTGAACTTGAAATTGTATTAATTTGGGTTTTTTAATGCAGTTCAATATGAAATTCTTCTATTTTTTACAAATTAAATGTTAAATCAGTCAAATCAAAACAACTTTTTGAAATTCCAAATTTAGAAAGTTCTGAAGAAAAAATAGTTCAGCATGAAACACATTAGAATTAAAATTGTATAATTTAAAATCATTTCAAAAAGTTTTTAAATTAAAAATAGTGGATTTTTAAAGACTAAAAATTTATAATTGTTAAATTTTTTTACTTCTAATTTAGAATTGTATGATTTTGGATATGGTAATTTAAAATTGTGCAAATTATCACGAATGATATTAAAAAACTATTCGAATTTTAATTAATTAAAATTTTGAAAATTTGCGGTGCGGCGATTCAATGGGCCAATTAAAAAATAAAACTTACCACGTATGAGCTCTAGGAAGGGAATCACAACTTCCTATATTTTGAATAGTAAACAGCAAAGGTCCATTGCTTCCAATCAATTCCTTAAACCCATTCATTGGTACTCTGGAAGTTCCAGTCACAAATTGCAAAAGTTTCGACCTCATTTCGTTATTAAACTTGCTGACGATTTTCCAAAAATATCGAATGGTTTGATGCCTTGAACTATATCCTCCAGAATATGCAGTATTCATTTTCCAATCTTTATAGTCAATTTGTTGAATTCCACAGATGAGTGGTTCCAATTCGTTTTCGTTAAAGTTTTTCAGTGCTTTCTTTGGTATCAAATCATGAAAACCCATAAGAAAAGCTTCCATCTGATCCTTTATTCGAGAAACGAACCTCCACATTATGAAGAGGTCAATGTAGTGTTGTTTGTTCATGTTGGTTACTGGAATTTTTGAACCGTTTGCTACTAAATCTTTAATAGAAACATGTCCAAAATGTTCCTCATTAACAGTAAAGTCGAGTTCCAGATGAGCTGGATCATTGTCCTTTATCCAGGAGAGGGTTTGGTAATATTGTGGATCCACCTTTTTGAGGTCTTCAAGTGTTATTTTCTTTTGCAATAACATCTTGTAGAAAGTCGAAGTGAATGAAGCTGAAAATATAAGTTTAGATTAGGAATTTTCCATTTCCTGGTGTTGAACACTAAGTCAGGGACCCGAGAACCACATCTCTACCCTCCCTTACTCACGCACAACCCCTTTTCCAGGGACTCCAAAATAATCTTGGACCATTAGAAAGGTTCAGTTTTTTCATATCACTTTTTCAAGATTAACCCTTTTTTCGGTTCGATTATATTCAGATTTTAACGGATTTCAACATTGCTTTACGGATATCAATATATTTCAAGTTTTTAAAACGAATTTCAGTGGGTTGTGAAGAGCTTCAATGGATTATACTGGATTTGAGGGCATGTGACATTTATCCAATTCCTACTTTACCGACATTTTTTTTGGAGCATGCACATGCCCTTAAAAGAAATAAAGGGATTTCATGATATAAAAAATTTTTAAGGGATTAAAAAATATTCTACAGTATTTTACGGGAATGATTAAGCCCTCGAAAATATTGTAATTTTTATTTTGCAGAAACTTACCATCAAGAAGCTTTTCGTGATAGATAGCCATTCCTACCACTCGTCCTATGAACATAAAATAGTTCAGATGTTCCTCGTTGCAAATTCCAGAATTGGGATTTATCTGAAGAGAATAATTACTCCTGGAAAAATTAATTTAAGATCTTTAAACACGTTGAATATCTTTAATTATTCGGTTCTAACTTAAACTAAAATATTCGAAAGCGAAAGAGCTTTAGGTATCCAAATAAAAAATAATTATAATTCAAAATTTGGACAAATTACTTACGTCGTACAATATTCGAAAAGACCATAGTTGGGATTAAAAATTTCTCTCGATAAAAGGCAAAACCATTCTCGTTGAACTCCGCCGTAATCTAATCCAACTTCTCCTTCAAAAACCACCCACAGTTTTGCCTTTAATTTTTCGACATTATCAACAGTAGTGATAATTCGATAAGAATCCTCAAGAATAGTGCTTCTTTTAATTTTAATCTCAAAGTTCTTAGGAACTCCAACCTGAAGATTTTAAGTAATTATTATGTTATATTTAGTTTCAATTAAAAATGATAAAACTTGAATACAAATTTTGACTAGACCAATAAATAAATTGTTACTTACAGGAGGTTTCAACATGGACCTGAAAGCTTCTTTTTTGCGCTTATAAGATTGCGAATAACTAGGAGGCTGTAAAAAGTAAATATTTGTTAATAATAACGAAATACTATACTAAATTAAAATACGAATGATTAAAATTAAAATATTTTACTCACAGGTAGTGTAGTCGTCATTGTTTCAGTTTGGCTATGTCTTGATGTTGTTCTTGTTTCTAAAGACAATAAGAAATATTTTTGAGATATTTTACCAAGTCGTAGAAAATGTTTTATTTTTAATAATGATTGGCAAACAGAAATAATATTACCATTGACGTAATACGGTGCTCTTTGTGCTCTGAAATCTCTCATAGCCTGCGCATACCGTCTTCTATAAAGTTCATACTGAAAACGACAAAGCAGATACAATTAGTTGACTCAATTTAATTTTTTGTTTTAATTGCTTCAATTATCAAACTAATTACCGTATCCATTGATTGTCTAAGTCGATTTTCTAAAACTGTATTTCTAAAAGTACTGGTATTTTGATGATGGAGAATCATGTTGTGTGCTGAATTATTTACACCTGAAAATAATATAAAAATCAAATAAATATTTCCAAACACTTATTTTAATTCAAGAAATTTATAATTTAATAGTATACTTACCACTATGATTGGAAATATTGTTAATATTAAATTCCAATAGTTCGTTCCGTGGATAATGCAGTGTACTATTTACGGATCCCATTAGATTTGGTAAACCTTCAACATCCGCAAGAGAAATTGATGGTCTCAGATTGTCGACCTAGATATTTGATTAAAATGAATATTAAATAATGCATTCAAATGTACAATTATTTCTAAATTTGAATGACCGGTTCTAGTTTATGATATTCGTGTTTTTCTAAATGAGGATCAAAATTGTCAATTTTGGGTTTATTATGGGAAATCATACTTCAATGTCTTCAAAGTATATAGTGCGCTTATGGCAATCACCAAATTTAAATGCGTTTTTCTCGAAAAGCGGTTTTTCGAGGTTCCAAAACAAAAATTCCCCGGCGACTTGTTTTTAATCTAAAAGAAGTTCGTTTTGCATTTAAATTCTGTCTGACTTAAACAATAACAAATATCTCAGAATTATCCCTTCAAATTTATAATATCGAAATTCGAAATTTAACTTGAAAAAAACTTACGTTTATCACTTCATCGTTAGTTAAATCGACCGAAAATGGATCTTCAGCTTGGATCATTCCTCGATTCGCCACTAAAAATCAAAAATTATTTTAATAAATAAACAGTAGAGATCATAAAATACAAATATTATGTCAATCATGGAAAAGAATTTTCGAACGAAAAAAAAGAACATTTGACATAAAGTCTTATTATTTTATAAGAAATGTTATTAATGAATACCTTCATTCGTTGTATATTGGGCAAATGAGTTATTAATTAATCTAGTTGCCGGATTACCCCAACTTCTCGTCTCGTTAATTTCTCTAGTATTAGGAGTTAGATTTATTGATTCAAATGGAGGAAGTCCTCTATTACGACCAAAAACTGATGTTCTTCTACTTCCAATCTAGATAAATGAAAAAAGCAAATTATTAATAATTTTGATCATTCATAATCCGGGATTTTTGACAGAGGTAAATTACTGATTAAAAAAAAGTCTAGAGATCAGGAAACTTTTGTTGTCAGTCTAAAAATAAACTATTATTGTACTTTAATTTTTGACTTATTACATATTTAAAAAAAAATAAATATATATTTTTAATTCTAATCACCAAGATAATATTTTTCTGGTTCCCAGTATTTATTATAACTGTTAAAATCATTGAATTTTCCATTCTGATCCTGAAGTTGTAAAACTAAAAAATTTAAATATTAAAGAGCAGTTTTGAATTCATGGACAATTTCGAATTTATTAAATGTAAATTCTTCAAATTAGAACAATTTTAAATAGCAAATTAAACCATTATAAGTTTAAAACGTTCGTAATTTAATTTTCAGTTTTATAAGTTTGCAGTTTAAAACTTTTTTTGAATATTCTTTTGTTTAAGATTGACTCACCTGAACGGGTATTCGTCCAGAATTTCGTTCCGAATTCAATTGCCCTTCTAGCGAACTGGGAACAATTGACATATAGGGATGAGATCTAAATTGGCGATTACAATTACAAGCCAATTCACCATTACAACTGTGAATCAAGGAAGGTGACCGGCAATAGGTTCTTGATTGTAAAGGATGATCCCTGTTTATTGTATTTTGATGAGTTCTACATAGTATTGGACTCGCATTTGACTGAAAAAATAAAATTATAATTAAATAACAAAGAAAATTATTATCAAGTCATGAATGAAACAAAGCAAAACATTATAGGTAAAAACTTTTGAATTCCGAATGTTTTTATTGAGTTACTATTCTGACCTACTCAATCTAATAATTTTATTTGTTACGGGAAAATTTCTCTCTGAACTAAAAGTTTGCGATTCGAATTGTAAAATTTCTTAAGCAAAAATCTTGTCAAAAAATAACAAAAATAAACTCACAGGTCCAGGTCCAAAAGAATCAATTATATTTGGTTCGTCACTCCGAGTCATTTCTCCTCGTCCTAAAATAATAAATTTAATTAATTATTCTTTTTTTAAATATTGGTAAGTCGAATTGAAAATCATGATTCAAGAAATTGAAAGGCCATACCGTAAATATATCTTCTTTCTACTGTCGTAATTACAACACAGTCCTCAGGATCAAAAATTTCTGTTCTCGGATTTACTTCGGGTACTATTCTTTGATTAAATTGATTGGGTGGCGCTACTGAAGAAATTGATGCGGCAGAACATGGAATCTGCTTTAAAAAGAAACGTATGTTAATTATATTTTATACCATCTAATCCAAGTGTACCAATAACATATTTAATTTATGAAATAATAATTAAATTACGTAAATATTCATAAAATAATAACTCAACTGTTCTTCCAGAATTTGGATTTACTTGAGGCTGCCCGAAAATTCCATTATTATTAGGCAAATATGTGGGTTGATTCAATTGGTTACTAGAATTGCTGGACCATGAGGAATTTAAAATTGTTCCTGAATCAGTTCCCCTCGATAAAATACTAGTCCTACTCATGCTATTCTGTAAAAGAATTTTTAAAGACATGTGAGTTGATAACTATTTTAAAAGCATTTTTTTAAATATTTTTTCAATACGATAAATTTTTTGTACTCACAGAAGCAGAATTTGTATTGGGTGAATTTTGTCCCCATGTTGTGGTCCTTGCGCCTAAAATAAATAAAAAAAATATTTTAATGATTAATTTTCGAACATAATTGCAAATTAAAGCTTTCAAAGTAGAACAATTCTAAAGTTGAAGCGATTAAAATTAAAAATTAAAGTATTCGAAATTGGAAATTCCGTATTCAATTGTAAAATATTTTCAATTTTAAGTTGAAAAAACAAAGAAACCGAACTATTAAATTTTTTTATTAAATGTGGTACAAATAAAAATTTAAGCTTTTAAAACTACACAAACTTTTAATTACGGACTTCAGACTGGAATAATTTCCCATTTACGGCCAATTTCAATAGCCTGGCAACAGGATTTTATCTTTTAAAAAGGATGAAAAAATGACCAAAACTTGTTTTAGGATAGGCATGCTTTTAAATAATTTAATTTTGAAGACTTTATAACATAACTTTCCATCATGAAGCCGTCCAAATTCAAACATTGTTCAATATTAAACGGTGAAACTTCAAAAATCGTAAATTAAAACAAGGTGTATTTTCAAATTATTTAAATAAATAAATTGTTCAATTTTAAACCTTAACATTTCTAATTATGAATATTTCAATTCAAAATGAAATTTTAAGTACAATATGAGTTCCAATTTTCACAATTGTATTTCGCATTTAAGAATTATAATAATCAACTCAAGTTCATGAAACTATCCCATTTTCAAATATCAGAACTTCATTTAGTTTTTATGAGCACTGAAAAACTGTCCTCGAAATGATCAGGATTTGTTATTTTGTTGGAAACTTACTGTGGCTTGGCAAAGATGCGGTTTCATTACTTGAAACCCAGCTTCCTCGTCCGGATGTACTCCAGGTTGGATCAGACAAATGACTTGAATTACTTGATTGACTCAAATTAGATGCTAATCCTGAATTTTGGTTTGTACTTATAGAATTTCTTGAGGTGATCCCTGCTGGATTTTCCAAGTTGAAAAACGAGTCGTATGCACTTGGTAAATATGTTGGGTGGTCATTTTGACCCACAATATTATTGTGCCAGGAACTTGAAGACCCTGCAGGATCTGTCATCCTGGGAAGGAAAGGATTGGTACTAAAAGTCGTCTCCGTACTGGCAAATGGTAACGACTCATACTGGAAAAAATTGAAATTATTAACTACTTGTTCTAAAACTACAAAAATCCGGATGAACTATCCTTTTTCTTATAAAATTTCATAAAACCATTCCATGAAATCAATTCTAAACTTAATTTTTTTTTTACTAAAAACGATAACTTATTCATTGGTTTTTATTGGAGATGCATTGTCCCTGGAAGCAGGCAAACAAAAAGGTATCTTTAATTGTCTCTTTTATTGGCAATTTATTATTTAATACAAAAACTCTTTATCGTGCAAAAACGCAACGACTAAAAAATCCCGAAAAATAAAATTCCGTGAAACAGGGTGAATCGCTAAAATAATCCTTACAAAATCATCAAAGGCGAATTAAATTTTATTTTCGAATTGATATTAGGCTCCATAAATCACGGAATGTCTATTTAATCGCCCATATAAATAAATATATATTGATTCGTAAAAAAAACGAATGGTTGCAAAAAATATTTTATGTGTCAACATCTCGCATCGAACAAAGGCTGATTATAAAAACTTTTATGTGTATTAAATAAATAAGGAATTATTTTTAAAAAATAAAAATAATTGTGATTGAAGTCATCCAGGAGGAATAAAATAATTTTAAATAAGGTTAGTTTGAGGCCTCGTTTTTATGTTATTCGTCAAAATAATAACTTAAATACAAAGATTCCGGAGCGAATTGCTACAACTGAAATACCATTATAAATGAATTTAGAAGACGTGTTCTACTGGCGAATAGCGTGACAATTTTTACGCCTAGCGATTATGCAATACTAATATAGTTAACATGTATTGACTTAACAAGCTAAACAATCTAAAAATAAATTATAGGTTATGTTCATACGTTACAGATAATTCTTGTTTCTTTTATTCACGTGTTTTTTGTTGTTGCTTTATTTGATACAAAGATATTGTGATAAACGATTATAGCGTTAATAATAATAATATTTAATAAAAAAATTTTCTTTAAATTATGATAAACTGACTTATGTTTGTACTAATTTTAGAGTAGTAAACTGCCCAAAAAACATGTTATTGAATTTTTTAAATGCAGCCCGTGAAATTCTTCTGTTTGATGAAAAAATACCGCCATACATTTCATTTGATTTGAAAAATATATTTACATTTTCTGCTATCTGTAGGCCTAAAAATGATTTTCCATACTTAACATTTTTTAAAGGCAAATTTAAGAAATAAGACCTAAATTTTATGAAACCAAAAAAACAACAAATTGTAATTTCATTAGAATTAATTATCTAAAGTGGTCCCTAAACCTTTTCTTCCTCGAATAATATGTGCAGGATTTTTTTACAATATAAGGAGAATATTTTCCATGAGAAATAAATTTGAAATATTTACATAGGGTGAACGAACAAATTTTGATTTTGAAAATGCATAAAAATATGCACTTTTTATACACTATATCCCTATAGTATTTTTAAATGTAGGTTTACCTATAATTTACCTAAAAAGTACTATGTGAGTTAGTTTTAAAGACGGCCAATTGCGGTTCAATTATGTGTTTTTTAAAGTTTTCCTTATCGATTTAATTGAATTTTTAATGGTTGAAAAATAACTTGATATAAAATTCTAGGTAAAAATACATTTTAAGGTATAATAGGAATCTTTAAAATGCAAAAAATGTTTATTTTTTATATATTTCGAAATTACAGATTTTTTTCCATCATCTGGTACAAATATTTTCAATTTGTTACTTATGGAGAATCTTCTCTTTATATTGTACAAAAAATCCTATGCATATTAAAAAAAACGTTTAGCCTAATTGTAATTAATTACAAATTTTCAGATTCCTGTTTTTGGGGGTTTTATCAAATGCCGGGCTTTTTAGGGATGAAAACATTTTCTAGCCTCAAAGTTGTATTTTTTGTAAAATTGAAAACTAAGAAAATTTATTTTAAGGCCTAAAACGTATCACGTCTAAGCCATGGCTTTTGAAAAACTGTAGCAATTCGATGTATAAAATTTCGAAGATTAGAAAATTGCAGACAATTTCAAACACTGAAGTTTCCAACACAGAAAACTTCATGAATTATAAAATTCCCACATATGTGAGCAATTAAAAAATGTTTTAAGAATAAAATAATAAACAAAATACTTTTATTTAATTCAAATAGCTCTCATTTATTATTAAACAGTTTTTAAAATTATTTACATTTATGAGCGTTATCATTATAAAATTTTCTTGTGTCGATGATATTCTGTACGATCGGATATGTTTTAACCCTTAAACGGTCAAAACGCCACTACAGGTACACTGCTTTTCAACGGCCAATAACTAAAACTATTCGACACTAGAAAAAATTGAGAAACATATATTTTTATTGCTTAAGATCTCCTCTTTCCGACGGTGCCAATGAAATTCCTCAAAAAATTTTCTTATTATCCCAAAATGCAGTTTAAAAAAAAACGTGATTTTTCGTGCCTATTTTTTTTGTGAACCATTTTCCAAAGCTTTTCGAGTCTGTAATTAACCTTTTTCGAAGCGTTTTGAGCAAAATTTTGGAATTTACATATGAACAATTTTTGCAAAATTCAAAATGTTACTCAAAACGCTCCGGAAAAATTCAGGCGTATTCCTCGGCTGATTACAAGAACTTTTTATTCTTGACAAATTCTTGCCAAAGCGTAAAGCCTCAAAAATTGCAACAAACTCCGAATCGGAATGGGATTCCGATGAAAATGATGAACGTATCATCATACCTAATCCAGATTACTCTGGCTCTGATGGAGATGATTCATCAGATGACGAGATTCGGGATCGGAATTTCCCAGACCGAATTTATCATATAGATCTGTTTTCCATAACTACACAGCATCTCAAAAACAATTGGAACCAAATCGCGTTTTTTCATGGAGTAACCATGTAACCATGTAATTAATAAGTTAATTTTTAGAAATGGGCAAAAATATAAAAAAGGGTCCTTCAAAGTAACAAAAAGTTTTAAAAGAAAGTTCTTCATGTTCAGGAAAATACAAATAGTGCAATTTCGAGGCCTTTAAAATGTTAATTAATTTTAATATTGTGAATTTGTTTCTAACTTTGTCGATTCATCAGGTTTGTTTCTATCTTACACCGAAGATCTTATGTGTCTTGCCCCAACAACTTTTTAAGTTATGTCTTATATTTCAAATAGTAAATAAGTTTTTCTTGTATAAACAAAGTAAAAGACGTTTTGAAACTTTCATAAATCGCTATTTATAGTCATAAAAGGCTCCTCAATATAAGTTTAATAGAATAATATAAATAAGAACCAGAAGTTCAAAAATGTTTTTGAAAATAAGCTACATTCTTTTACAGTTAAAGAACCTTGAAAACATTTAAATATCTATTTAAATTTATTTAAATTTGGTAAGAAAACATGTCCACTTTCATATGAAAAGGGCTTGTGTTGTTTCATTGGTAAGGGTCTTCTCTACGTGTAAGCTTTTACCTGGAAACTCACCTGGAGACTAGAATGTATTTATTTAAGGATAAAATCATCTGTTGAAAAGGAAGAATACTCTTCATTCCAAATTTTATCATTTTGTACTAAAAATAAAATTTTGTTCCCGGGTGAAATTGTTGTCCGAATAAAAAACGCTAAAAAATTATTTACATAATCCAAAGTATCTCTTCTGCTCCAAAGGTCAAGAAATTATACTTTTTGCTACAAAAATTAAAATATTTATAAAAAAGTATTTAAATAATCTTTCAGTAAAATTATTTTGGACACAAAATGTTTAAACAAATGAACTTCACTAGGAAATATAACATTTTTATCATTGCAAGAAATTTCAATAACACTTATTTACTTTTACTCTAAACTTTCAGAAAAAGTATTTTACTCAAAACCATTAACTGAAAAACTTAAAATTATGCAAAAGAAGAATATTTTTTTGATATCTACATTTTTTAAGTAAATTTTAATGTTTGAGTAAATGTAATGCCCCGACATTTGGCTGGCTTAAATGTGTAATTCGAAACTACTTTCGAGGGCCGCGAGACGCTTCGACGTAGTGAAGGTTCGATTCCGCCCAGATACATTCTCACTTCAAATTGCTTCAAAGTAAAATACTCATTTGATTTTTTTTAATATAAAAAACTAATTTTTTAACTACGAAGCATGAAAAAAAGTGACAAGGCCTGGCGATTTATAAAAAATAGTCAATAGCCATACTAAAAGACTGTGTAGAATGTATATGTTAAGTCCAATGAAGACGTACACGGAGAAATAAAATTGTATTCTACTTAGGCCATTAGAACTATAACACTACAGCTACAGTTTTCACTTTATCTTTTCATTTCCTTCCTCTATGTATTTCTGTTATTAAAAATCATGACCTAAAGCAGATTAGCCTTTCTAAAAATGAAGTTTAACCCAAATACTCAATTATCTTTAAAAGCGCATTCTTGAATAAATTTCCAACTTTAAAAATAATTAACACCACTTTCACTCTCAAAAAGAGAAAACAAACTTAGAACAAAACACTTCCAACATTTCACTTTAATTCTTCACTTTTGGAAAAAAACACTAACCTGTCGAGTTGAAGCTTCCGCACGTTCTGAATCATTTCTGGTCTGTTCATACTGACTCTGATTACCCAGGGAGAAATTGATTGCTACCGAAACTTCACTTCTTGAATGTGGAGGAGCATGATCTGTAAAATTCTGAATAATTTTTCCCAGTTAGATTTACACTTCTTTTCAGAAGAAATGAAAAATAATTAGGTATTTTCTTTTTAAACAAAATATCAAGATTTTAAGGATATATACAAAAAAGTGGGTTTAATTTCGAAACTGAATTTTAGTTCACAGTTTGGTTACAGAATATAAATATAACGTGGATATATCCTTACAGAATTCATTTTCGAGACACCATGTGCACTGAAAATTATCACTTTTTAATCACTATCTATGTAAAAATAAAAAAATATCACTGTTTTAAAAATATTCACATATAGGAATAAATTTAATAACACATTGCACTTCGGTTAGTTCACAGTTTCTATAGCGTTTAGTATTAGCTATATAGCTACAGCAGATGCCACATGCTTACAAAGGCTCCACTGTAGATCACACCGTGCCTGACGAATGATGACTGAGCTGCCCTCAGGCCCCTCAGTCCCAAAATCAAATAAAAGTTACCCTCCTCTAAGTTTCCGTATGGCTGACAGGCCTTACAGCCTCGAAGAACTACCTGCGAAGAAATTCTGTGAACACTTCTCTAAAGTCTAGCCGTCTATGAAATCTTCTAACTCGATTGCTGCAAAACTTGGGAAATTTATATATCAATTCTACTAAAAATTCACTTTCTACTGCAATTTAGAGATCCACTAATTTATTTCCTCTTTATTAGACATCAACTGGGATTAATTAATTTTATTTTAAATGTTTTCTTTATATTTATACTAAGTGATACATTTATTTTATTCATGTATAATCTACCACCAAAGAAAATGTTATCATAGTGGGGGGGGGGGGGGCAGAAAAGGTTTTAAGTATTATTTGAAAATACTGTGTTTTTTGAACTAATTAGGATATAGAAATTTTTTATTCTGTTTAACGCACTTCTAAATTCACTGTAAAATTGAAAAAATTTGGATAAGTAACAAAATATACCTTTTTCTGAGAATCAAAAGTTCAATTTTTCAGAAAATACACGGCATTCGAAAACAGTTTATATAAATGTGAATAAAAGTTTTTTGAAATTCTTGAAAAAATGAACATTATAGTTATTTCATTTTACAAGTATACTGGTTAAATAAATCCTTCAAATACAGACTTCACACTTTTTCGACTGCTTTGAAGGAACGTCCCCTTTTTCTCGTTTTCAGCTTACAGTTTCGTGAATTGAATGAACAATTTCGTTCAAAAGTAACGTTATAATGGAAATACACCTATTCTATATGGTTAAAAACGTATGTTTTTACATTCGCATCATTTATGATTGAGAAACTGTTAGAATTGTCAGAAATTTTACACCATACTTTTTCACCGGATCTCCACCTTTTGAGACCCCCTGAAGCCGAAAATGAAATTTTGGCGATTACGTCTGTCTGTATGTCCGTCCGACACAATTTTTTTTAGGTCCTAAAAGGAAGAATGAGGCCATTAAACAACTATTCTGAATAGAAATTCAAAAAGTTGAAGCATTTTCAACATTTTTGAGACCATTTTTTTAAAGTTTAAACATTTTTTTGTACGACTATTCGTAGCACTTACAAAAGCGAAAAATTGTTGCATATGAATTTTTCGAAAAAAAAAGAAAATGATCAGTTATAGCATTTACAAAATTTAAAAAATCAATCGAAAATGAAAATTTGAATCCCAACAACGCACGATATGAAAAAAGTCAATGGAAGAAAAACGTTGTTTTTTGAAAGCCCTACGATATTATCATAACAATTTTGGAAATATTTTTGAAAAATCGAACACGCACGCCGAAGTCCTAGACGCCCTCAAACTTGTGAGCGAAGCGAGCAGCGCGTGAAGAAAATGTGGCCGCCCAGAGGGCAGATTTTTTTCTATAGCTTTGGATAAATAAATTAAAAACGAGAAAATCTGTCAAAAAATGGTATAAAGAAATGTTGTAGGAATTTTTAAACGCTGAAATTCCTCCAAAAACTTTCTTTCTCGATTTTTTGCATAGTACGAACTCTCTAGAGCCTCGTCTAGTGGCCGCCAGGTTTCGTATTTTCGTGTACAACGTTACCGGTTGATGCCGTTGGAATTGATTGTTGAAATATATTTT
>NC_046666.1:82025472-82027078 GCF_010883055.1 Belonocnema kinseyi | reverse complement strand
ACTTTAATACATTTCCCAAAGTTTCAGCTCGATATTTTATTTACAAAAAAAGTTCTTAGGTTCAAAAAAACATTCAGTGAATCGAAAAAGTGAGGTTGGTAATATAGGTATTTAGCTGTGTCACATGCCCTTAATTTACTTTTTATCGAAAAAAGTCATTAGGATAAATTGTTTTTCATTCTGACTAGTACGAACAGCGATACATAACTTTATAAAATCTTTTTAAAAATATTGAAAAATACCTATCTTTTTGAATTTTTATTCAAAATGACTGATTGACGAGCTCGATTTTCTTTTTTTACCTGAAATAGTGTGCCAAAGCTCGGTTTGATCCTTTCATTTTTTCGAGAGTTATAGTATTTATAGACGGACGGACAGACAGACATACAGGCGCCATCGCCAAAACTTCATTTTCGGCTTCAGGTAAAATTTCAGTCAATTCTAATACTTTCTCAATCATAAAATACTACACAAATAAGTTTTGTTATTAATCATTTGTTTATATTATTTGATATAGATATATATTTTTATTGATATAATTTTTCTTTTAGCATTTTTTTTATAAGACTTGATATTTTGGTATATTTTTAATATTTTGAGCCAAGCGACGTGAGATACGGAAAAAAATTTTAAAGATGAATTGCATCTTTGAAAAAGTGATACAAAATTTGTTTTAATAATATTGATCGTACTTTTTAATTTTGGTTTTATTTATTAAAAAAAAAAGTTATTGAACCAAAAGACACAAAATACGAGAAAAATTGTGAATAAGCAATTAAAGATTTTTTTATTTTTTTTATTACACCATTAAGCCATTTCCCTTTCGGGTTAGGCGTGACTCACTCATTAGGGGAAAGGAGTAGTGTGTGGAAGGGATAGAGATTTTTCAGATTGATCCCATAGACATATAAAGTCTAGACCAACAGTCTCTTTGATCCGCCGACGCTCCTGTTTAGAGAGAGAGAGAGAGAACGAGTCGAGCGAGGAGTGCCGTCTCTTTCTAACACGGGTCACGTTCGTTAATTCGACTCATTTATCCACTCAAAATATTTGGTGCATTTTGTTTCAATAGAAAAAAAATTATCCATAAAAAATGGGGTGGCCCTATAAATATGGGACACACTGTATACGGTAGCGAGACATAGACTTATCAAGAAAAAGATAAAAGGAAAAGTTTGCGAGGCGGCGGCGACTATTTTTCGTTTGTCACGATCTGAGAGCTTTGGCCGTGGTCCACGTTTCTTCTTCACTATTTGATTACTTCTATTCTTTATATACAGGTAAATAACATTTCTAGATCGGTTTATAAGCTTCGCTATTTCACGTTGTGATTTCCCACATTTTTCATACGCATCAATTGACGCCTTTTCTTCTGCAGACAATGCTTTCCCTCTTCCCATATTTGTTTTGTTACCTCGAATATTATTAACGCACAAGCACAATTTAACTTGCCAAAAATGCATTCAGAAGCCTATTTATACCAGGAGTATACATATGTGCATGGCAGGTAAAGCGAGAAAAACCCGGGAACTCCCGCTACTTACGGGGATCCCCGCAATAAAAATAGGAGAAATATTTATTTCGAACATATTGTGCGAATATACAC
>NC_046666.1:82022347-82025372 GCF_010883055.1 Belonocnema kinseyi | reverse complement strand
AATGGAATTGCGAGCTCTATATTTTAGGAAAAATCGTTAACTCGACTCATTTATTCACTCAAAAAATTTGGTGCAGTTTGTTCCAATAGAAAAAAAATTATCTTTAAAAAATGGGGTGGCCCTATAAATATGAGACACACTGTAGTACAGTCGGTATAAATATAGAATTATGTATTGCCATTTTAGCTTTTTTTGATATATTTTTACTTCTGGTAAGGGGTCCTGCTCTACCAATAACCTTCTTACCTTCATTTATTCGTCTATCTAATTCCTCATCTATCTTCCCGTCCCTAGTAAATAAGCTACGAAGGTATACGAACTTATCAACTTGTTCAATTCTCCCATCATTTAATAAAATATTGCATAGTGTTTTCTCACTCTTTCCTTCGAACACCATAGTTTTTGTTTTATTTGCGTTAATTTTGAGGCCCATGCTCTTCATGCTTGCATCTAGTTTATTCAGCATTCTTTGTAGGTCTTGGATAGACTCTGCCATAACAACCTTATCATCTGCGAACGCTAACCCACGTACCCTTACTGTTTCGAGATCCACACCCTCTCCGTCGAAGAGAGCCATTCTTAAACACTTGTCCATAAATAATATAAATAACCATGAAGATATAACGCATCCTTGTCTAACTCCTTAAATAATATCGAAACAGTCACTCAGTTTCCCATTTACTCTTACACTCGCTTTGCTACCTGTATATATTGTTTTTATAGCTTGTAGGATCCATCCATTGACTCCATACTCTTTCAGAACTTCCCAAAGTTTACTTCTATCTACCTTGTCAAAAGCTTTCTCTAGGTCAACAAATGCACAGAAAAATTTTTTTCCTACTCTCAAACTTTTTCTGTTATTTGCCTTAAGCTAAATATTCGATCCGTACATGACCTTCCTGGCATAAACCCACTTTGGATTTCCCAAATATTTGCTTCTGTTATTTACATTACCCTACGAATAAGTATTTTTGAATATATTTTACTTACGGTCCTTAATAAGCTAATCCCTTTGTAATTATTGCACTCGCTTTTATCTCCCTTTCTCTTGTATATTGGCACAATAATCGCTTCTTTCCAATCGGCTGGGACGTCTCCCATCTCGAAACATAAATTTATCAATTCGCACAGTCTATTTGGTATGCACGCGCCACTGTGTTTAAGCATTTCAACGTTAATACCGTCTACCCCGGCAGCCTTACCGTTTTTCTAGTTATTAATTATATCCCTAACGTCAGTGACACAGACTTTTTCAATTGAGTTTTCCATCGCATCGTGTTCAACATCGAAGTTGTGATGTCCTATAGCTTCATCTCCGAATTGTCTCCTAAAATAGTCTCTGAAAGCCTCTAGTGTTCCGTCTGCATCATATACCATTTCCCCCCTACTATTTCTCATGTTGGCAATTTCTGTACTTTTGTTTCCTTTCATTTTTTTATAAAGTAGTTTCCTGATTCCTTCAAAGTCGTTTTGTATTTTTATCTCTTCTTCTGCTCCAATTGTATCTTTACTTTCTTTAACTAATCGTTTAAGTATCCTGTTTCCGCGTCTATAATCATTTCTACATCTACTTATTTCCTCATTGCTAAGACCTGCGATGTTCAAAGTTCTCTTGTACGCTTCTCTTTTTGCTTTTTGGGCAGCCTGGATTTCATCATTCCACCACGCATCACCAGACATTCGTCCTACAACTGCGGTACCACACACTTCGATCGTACATCTAACAAGGATATCCCGTAACATTGTCCAGGCGCCCTCTATATCTTTGTTTTTTATACGGTCCTCCCATGTTGCCCTATCTATGCTTTCGATTATCTTATTTTGGAAATCTATTCGCACATCCGGTTTCTGTAGGTTCTCAATTTTGATTCGCTTTTGTTTTGCTTTCTTGGTTCTCTTTTTTCTCCAGCCCCGACCTAAGTTAATTTTTGAGATCAGAAGGTAATGATCAGTATAGCATTCAGGACCCCTCATGACTCTTGTATCTTTGACTAACTCCCTTAGTCTTTCACCCGCAACAACAAAGTCAATTATACTGCGGCTATTTCCTTTAGACCACGTGTACATGTGGATCATTTTATGCCTAAACCAAGTATTTGCAATAAACAGACCCCTTTCTAAGCTCGGCGTTATTTTTAGTTTGTAGGTTTAAATTTCTTTTTTCTCTTGTTTTTTATCGTAGAGTTATAATGAATTACTTATCTTTAAGTACGTTCCCGGATTTCCTAGTAACTGCATATCGAAGCACAATTTTAAGAAAGTGCATTTATACAAAATTTAAAATTTTCTATTTGGCTTTTTCCCCAACCGAGTATATAAAGGACCGCTCTCTTTTAGTGCAAAATTTCTGCTAACCATCTTTTAATATTACTTCTCATTTTGGTTTTATTTATCAAAAGTACACCAAAGTAGTACTTATCATTTTGGTTTTATTGATCAAGAATACTATGAAAAAAAATCGAAAATTCGAATTATGAGCCAAACGGCAGGAAGTATGGGGGAAAATTTTAGGAGAAATTTCAACGTTTAAAAAATCAAAAAGAAGTTTTGTAGGGTATTTTGTTTCATCCATCAAAAATAATATGAAAACAAAAATCCTATTTTTAGCATAAAAATGCGACATAGGAAAGATTGTCTGAAGAAAGGATTGTCCTTTTTATTGTTAAGTAATAAAAGTCTACAAAGCTTTGAGCAATTTGATCTTTAACTATACTTAATTAGTACAATATTCAGAATATGAAAATGCATACGAATACTGCGATCTAAAAGGGAAGTTTTTGATAAAGCTTCATTCAAGTCGCGAAACGCAACGCAAACCATTAAACAGGCCCACAAAAAAAACAAAAGTGTCTGTGCAATTGACCAGACCTATATATTCTTATGTATTTGTCGACGCTGAATCCGAATTTGCAATAAAAAAGTTGGGTCCAGCTACTTTTTTATGGGGTTTTGATCGAAAAACTTCATTTTTTACGGTTTTTTCATGTTTTTTTTTAAATAAAAAAAAATAAAGAAAAATTTTATT
>NC_046666.1:82015850-82022247 GCF_010883055.1 Belonocnema kinseyi | reverse complement strand
TATCTAGTCGGGAGTGGTGCTGACTGAAAACAGATGATTTGGAGCGATTCGCGCGCCATTTGTTGGTCATTCTAAGGACTTATTGAACTACCCTCGTAGTTGTACGTTTGTTTTTTAATCTGCATAGTATGCCTAATTTTCAGTTTTTTTTTTTAGTTTATTTATAGGAATAATTAATTTTCGTATAAGTACCTAAAACAGAAAAAAAGTCTTGAAGCTCTGTATATAATTTTTTCAGCATAGAAAAGCTTTCTCATATTTAAAATGTGCTGTCGAAAAATTTGAGAAGATCAGATCATTAAAAATGACGAGATCTTTTCAATGTTTTGGAAGTACATTTTAAACGTAAGAAAGTTTTTCTATACGCTTAAAAAATTATACGTAATTTTTGTAGCTGCTATATTGTTTTCACTTTCAGGACTCCATGAAAAATAAAATTTTTCCTATATGAATTTAAATATAAATTCTGAAAAATTCGAGGAAAAAATTATCACAATTGGGGATATTATGTAGATTGAGAAACAATAACATTTACGATTTTTCCAGAATTCTGCAATTAAAAGACTTTTCAAATAAAAAAAATTAAATTAGTGTTAAATTCTTTAAACTCCAAATTACTTTAAAATATATCAATCTTTTTACGTTTTTCTTTCATATATTCTATTTTTATAATTGGCAAAATAAATTTTTAATAAGAACAAAATAATATACAAATAGAGTGAAGTTAAATCCTTTTAAAAAATCGTAAGATAGTCGTGCTTGATATCAAATTAATCAGGAGTGGAGAAAAAAGTATAATATGTAATCATATTTCGACTTTAACTATTCATTAAAGAACGTGAATTAGCGTTAGCGCGTCAGGTCAGGAAGAGAACGCTCCGGCGCGGCGAGCTGCCCGCATCTGAATGCGACATCTGTCGCATTCTTCGGAAAACCCTCGGTGAGAACGAGAAAGGACGAGACGGCAAAAGGAGGAAAATGTGGCGAGACAAACGGAGGAATATGCTCGCGGGAAAACGGAGGGAACCGAGGAATGAACGAGGCGAAAGCGAGCCAGGCGCTTTATTTCTCGTCTCGGACGGCATCACAACTGGTAATTTTGGTTTTAATTATAAAAAAATACTATGAAAAAAAAGAAAATTAATATTTTTAGC
This sequence comes from Belonocnema kinseyi, assembly GCF_010883055.1. NCBI lineage: Eukaryota > Metazoa > Arthropoda > Insecta > Hymenoptera > Cynipidae > Belonocnema > Belonocnema kinseyi. Next base: position 82,021,093 of record NC_046666.1, on the reverse strand, counting down.
TAAACAACGCGATATACAAGGAAAAATTTTAGGAGAAATTTCAGCATTTAAATATTCCTGATATGCAAAAATAGAAAATTCCTATATTTTTTCAAAAGACGCGAGATACGTAAAGAGCATATAAAAATTGTAGTAATTTTTGTTTTATCCTTAAAAAATGCTTTAAAAAAGCCTATCCTTGGCCTAATTGGGAATGGACTTTGCAAGGGCTTTGGAATAGGGAATATGCAAAGATATATTGCAAAAAGGAACCAGAAAGGATTGTAGCTTTTCATTCCAAGGTAGCTCAGAAAATAAATACATTTAAAAATGTCTGTCGAAAATCGCGCGCGAAGCGTCACTGTCACGATGAGAATCTGTACCTCAAAGTCTATACAGACCTTTGAGCAATTAAATATTGAACTATACTTTTTCACGTAGAAAATTCAGAGTATGGAGATGCTTAAAAATCTGTGATCGAAAAGAGATATTTTTGCTTAATTTTCGTTCAATTAACGCATTCTTAGTGCAAAGAATAAGTATCCGAACGCGAAATGCGAGGATTAAACTGCCGAACAAGTTAAAAACACACTTATGCCTGTTGAGTTTCGAACGGAGAAAATCAACAAGAAAGATTTTGTTTAGAAAAAGTATTATAGAATTAGTTTTTTTTGTAAATGTTTCAACGTCATTCATACAAACTGATGAATATTTTTCTCATTCAAATTTACATGTTTCTTTTTTTTGTTGCTATAATAAAATCGACATGCGGTTGTTCATAGTGAAAAATACGGAGGAGAAAAGCCGCCAGTCGACACGCGGCTTTTTTATCTGTAAAATATCTCGACCTCCACAATGGCTTACAAGCGAAAAAAAACACCTGAGTCATTTTACGAGTCTGAACGAATCTTGACGTGTAAATAGATGCGAAGTTCAAATATTTTACAGAGGAAGAAAAACTTTAGTTAAGGTACACTCAATCTTTTTGTATTGAAGGTGGAGTCTCGGCGCTCATTATTGTATAAGTTAAAAAGACCGCGAGTCGACACGCGGTCTTTCTGAATTATATTGTTATACGTCATATCTGGTGTTATAGGCCAAACAAAACTTTTCAGTGACTTACGGCTTAATCCTGCCGCGAATTATAAATGTCAGTCGCAAAAAACTTGTTATTTAAAGAAATCTATATTTGTTTGTCAGAGTTCTCGTTTGCGGAGATAGATGCTGTTTTCGTTTGCAAATTGATTGATGTGAATATCTCATTTTCGTCAAAAATGTGACATTAGGGTCTTTTTAACTTGCAAGGCAGGAAACGTGTCGGAGAGTAAGGTAATTTATTATCGAGTGCGAAACGCGCGATCCGATAAACTTGCGAGCGAAATCAAGCCTCGCGCGATGAATGTGACCGCGCAGTGAGCAGATTAAAAATGTCAAAATCTACTATTATTTTTAAGGCCCAGAATTTATATCTTTTTGTTAAAAACTCTACTAGATTTAGTAAAAAATTTAACTTCTATTTTCAGTTGAAAATTGATAATTTCTAGTTGGAAATATGAGTAATAAATTTTTCATTGAGAATTATTTTTTTTTTTTACGAGTAACAATTAATCTATTTGGTTGAAAGTTGAACGACCTTGTTAAAGTTTAATTTCACTGGTTGAAGATTATAACTTTTTTCTGAAAATTCGTTCGGTTTCCTTTGGTTTGAAAATTCATCTCTTTTGGTAGAAATTTTACCTTTGATGGTTGAAAATGCAACAGTTTAGTTAAAAAATTAGTAGTTTTGGTTAAGGATTGAACTATTTGGTTGACAATTCCTCTTTTTTGGTTTAACACACTTGTTTTATATTTAAAATTTATAAATTTTTTGGTTCAAATTTAAAAGTTGAACTCCCTTGTCGCAAATTATTTTTTTATGGCTCATAATTTTACTTCAAAATGTAACTCTTCTGTTAAAAATGCAATACATTTTGACTTTGAAATCTAAAGCGTTTCATATTAAACTCATTATGGCACCTATACATTCAGTTTATATAAAGGAATTAATTCTCCTATTTTCATTAAATTTCACCCAATTTTCTGTCTTCGGAGCATGCTGATCAGTGAAAACTGTTACAATAGTATGTCTGTATGTTTTGTGTTTTATTTTAGGCGTTTATCAAATGTAATATCGAAAAAAATGACTTAAAGAGGGGGGGGGGGATTCATATTTTTGACTTCACCCTGGGGGGTTCAAGCTTTGTGGGATAATCTATATGATGAAGAAGCGGAGGGTTGGAAAAAGTGTTCAAAATAACACAGACGAGTCTATATATGGATTACGATCAGGTTATACTCGTAGTTTCTTCTTATTTAATGAACCAAAAAATTTTTTTTTGTAATTTTCACTGTTTGTAAAGTATTTGCGTTTTCCCCATAAATTGCTATTTTTAATTACTGACTTTTAAAAACTTATGCTCGATTTCATTTGTAAATGATTTTTTAATAAGAACATTAAACATATATTTAATCTTGTATCACTTTATCTCTGCAAAGTTTTCGAAAATTCTTGTTTTTTTTTTAACAATAAATAAGTTTTTTTATTCGACCGTTAATGTGTATTTTAATCCAGTCGCCCATAATACTTCGTAATGCAGTATGCACTGAAAGGTCTAGACTCTAGAAGTCTAGGAAGATAAAGTCTAGGCTAGAGGGGAACTTTGGATTAAAATATCGAAAAATCCCCTGATTATTAATATTTAAGGTGGGCTGTGACAAAGTTTCGCATTTATTGTTTAAAGAAGTTTTTAAAAACTAAAATATTATTTATGGAAAACAAAATTTTGTCAAATATTTTTCAATGTGCTTGAACTAAGACTAGACTTTCTTCGTTTTACACTTTTATCGTACAATTATCTATCTTAAAATTTGAATTTGGACTAAAATTGACATGTTGGTATAGAAAGTTATCTCAGAAATTATCGCACCTAACAATTTCCAAATAAGGCACATTGTATTTAAATTAATGTGCTCCACATACAGGAAAAATCAATTTTCCGATAGAAATAACACTTTTTTAATGAACAAATTTAAAAACCGGCCTTTTTGACAACTATGCGTATATGGAATATTGCAGATACGTAGTTCTTCAAAAAGGTTGTTTTTAACATTTGTATGCAAACGAAAGTTTTATTTCGATCTGAAAATTTATTTTTTCTGTGTGAAGCACGTGTCTTGAAACATTTGCCTTTTTCAAAATTATTGGATCAATAAGGTGCTGAGGGTGCTGAGATATCTATCTGTATATATGTCAATCTTAGAGTAGATTCAATATTACTTATAACGATTATATACCTTTACGAAAATGTGTAAAATTAATAAAGAATTGTCGAGTGAGGGAGGGGGGTATCGTTTTGTTCAAGTTTACTGAAAAATATTTGACAGAATTTTTGTCCATAAAAAATATATATTATTTAAAAAACTTTTTCAAACATTAAAATTACGCAATTTTTCTTTGGGAATTTCTTCGGCCTTTTAAGCCACATACTGTCAAGCGGCTAGACATCTCAGTAAATACACATTACACAAGTATCAACGGTGACTGCATTATTTCCACTACTTTATAGACAAAATATATCGAACACTTACCTGCATAAACCGTTAGATAAAAGAAATTTTGTTTATCCAAAAACAGTAATTATCAAAAATATGGCAAAAGTAAGTTGATAAAAGAGTTAACCCTTAACTGGCTCAACTTGTTTCTGTTACGTAAATGACACACCAGGTGTTTTTCACCCCACATGTTCAAACGTGTTTTACGCAGTAGGTATTGTATATTTTTGCACACAAAAATTTTCTAATGTAGTTTAAGATATGTTTTTAAAAGTGGAATCGGTTTTATAGCCATTAGTTTAATTTAAATAACATGACACGTGGTCCATTTTATCGAATTTAGTATACAGTTAATTCCAGCTCAAATATTTGTTCGGGTATTGTTTACCCATAGTGTTAGTTAGGGGTTAAATTTCTGGATATTGACTTTATCATTCAAAAATCTAATTAATATAACGATTTGCAGATCGTTTAAATAGGAAGAGCGTTTGCCTAGGGTGTAAACCAAATGAAAGAATACATTTTCTATAAACTTTTTCCTTTAAAGTCTAAATATTCAAAAATAGTCATCAATATTTTACATATTTAAATTAACTTATCGAATGACAGTTTGAAATATTAGAAAAAGGCGAAAAAAAACTTCTAGTCCAATTTTCACCTATTTTCTTGATGGAATAAGTTCCCTATGAATTTTTTTGCTTAATCCCTCTATTTTGGCATCAAAAGAAAGACCCTGCATTTGCGGGACTGGTTGGGAACCAGAACCCTTTAAAAAAATCCCTGTGTAACCAAAAAAAAATGTGTCCACCGAGCGGGCACATTCTTATCGCGCGCAGCTCTCTTTGCTCGCAAGTTATTTCAGCGCACCTAGCGCGCGTCTCTTGGTTTTAGCGATTCGAGCTCGATATTATATTTATCTCGCTGTTCACGCTCGATAATGTATTTACCTCACGCTACGCGCTCGGTCTTTGTACTTCCCCCACATTTGTACACAAACCTTTTAAATTTAAACGTTAAATCATCGACAACTGTAATTTGGTGATTATGAATTCTCTTTTGTTAATGCTTCTTCAGCTTCAACGAACACATTATCATCGCCTCGGTCTGGGATTTATCATTCAGATATTGCAAAATAAAGTACAAATTCTATTTATCACGATTACTTTAATCTTTGTTCTCTATTTTGCATTAAATTTTGTTCTCACTCGAATAAAAATGCTTCGACTTGAGTTCGACTTGGTTATGTCTTGAGTTCGTCTCTAAGACATCGATGTCTAGCTGCGTCTCAAAACTGAGTCGAGACATAGGCCTTTGTCTTACTTTTATGGCCAGGAAAGGTAAATCTGCGTTTACTTGTCTTAAGTCGAGCCTTGTCTTGGCTAAGACGACGTTTACTTGTCTCAAGTTAACCTGCCTTAATACAAACCTTGTTTGGCTCATCAATGAGATTAAAATTGATGAATGAAAAAATTGTAATGATTAAATTAGTTATTTTTAATTTAAGAGTTCAGAATCGGTGGGTTTCAACGAGTATAACCCTTAAAAATTTTCTTCAAAAAAATAAAAATTGTATTTTCTAAAAGGATCTCCTAGGCTGTTAGAATCACGTAAAAACAAACAACATTTTCGGTATCATCATCAAACAAGTATAATACAAATAAAAATCCGTAAAT
>NC_046666.1:82011942-82015750 GCF_010883055.1 Belonocnema kinseyi | reverse complement strand
TGTACAAGATTGTTTAACCATTAACAAACATTAGCTTTTATGACTGTTAGAATGACCCTTGTTGTTAGGGCAGGTATACGCTCGAACTTATAAAACGCACGTGTTGGAGTCATAAAAAAAATCGACTCAAGATATGATTTTATGTCTTCAAGACATAAAAACTGGTCTTCAAGACATGAATTGAAGTCTGGCTCCGTCTCAAAACTGAGACATGCTCAAATCGATCTTTTCGACTTCAGCATGTCTTGATTAGGGGCAATTCAAGTCGAACTCAAGTCGAAGCATTTTTATTCGGGCAGCTGGCCCAAAAATGTATTGTCTTCTTTATATAGTTAAAAAAAGTGTGCATTCACAGAAAAAAAATCTTGTTAAACAAAATGTTCTTGTATCTGCTGTACATATTTTTCAAAAACCTAATTTTTATTTTTAACGTATTTTGATAATAAAAGATTATAACTAGTTTGTGGCCCTTTGTTGGTTGAACAACTTTTGTTTTTTCATGTTTTTTCGTCTCTTGTGTCTTTTTTCCAAAAATTAAAATTTTGAATCTTATTTAATCAAAGAAAAGCTGCTCGTCCAATCTAAAAAGGAATAACTACAAATTTATAGATCCTTTTTGGGTGAAAAACTTTTGTTTATTAATTTTTTTTTCATACCTTGTGACGTTTGTCCCAACATTTAATTTTGTTATTTTAAATATTTTTTTACGATTAAAACAAAAACTAGGCGTCCTATCAAAAAGAGGTTATTAACAAATTTGCAGATCTTTTTTGGGTGCACAATTGTTGTCAATTTATCTTTTTTCCTATCTTGCATAGTTTGACTGCAAAGTGGAATTTTTTATTTTGTATTATTTTTTGCGCGATAAAAATTTCAATTTTTGATTTTTCAAGGAAGCCCTATAATCTTTCAAAATCCATTGTTAACCATTGTTAACTCTTTTTTTGGATTCAGGGGGTCTCTAAGTGTGGGGATTTGAATAAATCCGCGATAGTCAGTTTTCACATAAAAATAATACCTTTTCATTATGATTAATATGTAATAAAGTATTCTAATTAGATATAATATTACACCATTAAGCCATTTCCCTTTCGAGGGTAGGCGTTACTAACTCGGTGGGGAAAGGAGTAATGTGGGGATGGGATAGAGAATGTTCAGATTTATAAAAAATTCTCGTGTTATTTATGTCAATATTACGTTCGTTCCGCAACACTGCTCTGACCCAGGTTGTTGATCAATCTCTCTAGCAATCACCCCAAGTGAAGATCCTCACAAAGTCGTTATGTAAGGTTCCCCACTGGGGTCTATTAGTGGCCATGCGGCTAGACAAAGTGCGACCTTTTTCACGGAAAAATGGTACATTTCAGTTTTTCTAAACTAAAGCGCGAGAAACAAACCGTCGCGTGCCCCAGGCGCGCTCAAATTTAGGAGCCGTGCGCGCTGTGCGTGATAAGAGTGTCCCCAAGCAGTGGGCAGATTTTTAATAATAGTTTTGTAAACATTTTCATGCACTTTCTTTTTATTTTAATTACTTTTATCTTCGTCTGCTGTCGGATTGAGCTATTCTTGAAAAGCTCCGTCATATCCAGGGGTGTAGCCGAGGCTGGGCGGGCCCTGGTGCCGCCAGGGTACTTTTTTAAAAGGCCTGGTGGCACCGAACCGATTTCTTGTAGAATGAAAAAATTTTATTGTTAAATTTAAAAGGTCTATTATACATAGCATTATTAATTTAATTTTGAAACAGTTTGGGACCTAATATATGTCATCAATTCCTCATAAAAATATATTTTTCGCAATGGATTATAATAATTCGTAATTTCCTGACTATGATGAATCATGTGGGATTTTCCCAAGTTGCTAATTGACTCTGTTGACCGAATTAATTACAAATCGCGCAGTGAATTTATGCGCTCAAGTCACATAATTATGTGCTACACAAATATGATATTTTTCAAACACGCATCTTGTCGATTTATCGAGACAAAAAATGTTGACAAAGTTATGGGTACTTTGTTTAAAAAAATTGAAAACGCGGATTGGATAAACTTCCGATTAGGGTCCACCTCCAATATCCTAATATCCAATATCCAAATCCCAAAAAACTGATTTTTAGAGCTGTTTTTTGGGTTTATTTCAATCAATACGCAAAATTTTGCAAAATGTTCGAGATAGAAGTTGTAGATCTTATCGAAATAAACATTTTTTGTTTTTATACATTTTTTTACGAATGATAGTTTTCAAAAAAATCCGTGATATAAAAGGGTCGATATGCTTGCAGGAGGGGTGGGTAACAATTGGGGTAAGTGTCACTAAGGGCCAGATGTCAGATAAAACGAACCTCCGTGAAGATAGCACTACAAATATAAAAATCGTATTTTTGAAAAGCGAGGTGGAAAAGTGGTTCGAGATGTGACCAATCACTCATCTGTGACCAGCCGATAGCACGTGTTTCTTTAAAGGGCAAGCTGGAAAAGTGGTTCGATGTGTGACCAATCACTCTTCTTTGACTAGTCAATAGTACGTGTTTCTTTAAAGGGCGACCTGGAAAAGTGGTCCGAGATGTGACCTATAACTCTTCTTTGACCAGCCAATAGAACGTGTTTCTTTAAAGGGCGAGCTAGAAAAGTGGTTCGAGGTGTGACCAATCACTCTTCTTCGACTAGTCACTAGCACGTGTTTCTTTAAAGGGCGAGCTGGAAAAGTGGTTCGAGATGTGACCAATCACTCTTCTGTGACCAGTGATTAGCACGTGTTTTATAAAAGGATGAGCTGAAAAAGTCGTTCGAGATGTGACCAATAGGGTGGTCTAAAAAACCGACTTTCGAATAGAGGGCAGCCCCCCCCCCCCTCCATTTTGTGAGGTTGTCGGAAAAAAAATCCCTCCAAGTTTCAGCCAAATCGGTTAATATTAAGACGTGCCGCAAAGGCCCTGAAAATCCCATAAGATTAACATGGGGAAATTTTGGTATTCGGACAAATGGGATTCAGGTTTTTGGATTTAAACTTAGATTGCGGGAGATATTAAGAATTTGTTGAGGAGTCTCTAATAAATCAATTTAATTAAATTACTTTAATTTTTGATCCCCCCCCCCCCCCCCCCCCCCCCCCCCCCCCCCCCCCGTGGAGACCCAAAAATGCCCGAAAAAACTGAAATTGATATTTTTGCCCAAAATTGACACATAAATGCTCTGTTTTTCCCTTTTTTGCCATAAATTATTTTTGTTTGTCAAGTGGAATGGTTTTAAGTATTTTTCAACTAATTAACAATTGTTTAAACAATTCATCTTTGTTTAAATTTTTTTTGCCTTTATTCATTAAAAGGTAGATTTTTTATGTTTGATTGGACAATTTGTCATTTTTAGGAATAATGATCTTTGTCAAATTTAGTATTTGTTTAAACAATTTATTATTATTTGATTGTAACTTTTTCTTAAAAAGGGGTATAAAACTCTAGTTTAAAAAAATTTTAGACAGTGGCGTAACTTCCTTACCGCGAAACTCCGCATTGTGGGGGGCCTACCTCTGTGGGGGCCCCTTACGGCCAGTGGCAAAATTATGATTTAATTTCAATTTTTTACATTCTTGTATATTTTAGAAAATATATTTTGTTTAAACAATCCTTTTTCCAAAAATATTGTAAAGCCGCATTTATGAATTAAATTTAATATTCTATTATTATGATGAGTAGTAAATTCTGCTAAAAGCTTTAAGGGCATGTGACACAGCTAAATACCTATATTACCGACCACAGTTTTTCAGTTCACTAAATGTTTTTTTGAACCTGAGAACTTTTTTTGTAAATAAAATA
>NC_046666.1:81997121-82011842 GCF_010883055.1 Belonocnema kinseyi | reverse complement strand
TATTTTATTTACAAAAAAAGTTCTCAGGTTCAAAAAAACATTTAGTGAACTGAAAAACTGTGGTCGGTAATATAGGTATTTAGCTGTGTCACATGCCCTTAAGCCAATGTTTATACCATTCATTTTTTTCCTTTCGCATTTCTATTAAATTGAGCATGGAGTGTTTATGAATAAAAATTGTTTCCAACATTGACACGACTTTTTTCTAACAAGATTTACTACTTGAAATCATTCTATATTATGTTTAATTCAGAATTTTCAACAATTTTTAAAACAATTTTCAATTTTAAGAGAATACTTAAAACCATTTTAAAACATCACATGAGATTTACAAGATAACCAGAAACAAATCTCGAAGATTTGAAGACAATTTTAGGGCTAATTTATGTTAGTTTAAAAGATATTTCCGAATTTTTCAAATTTTAAAATAGATCAAAAACGTTTGATTGCTTTTAAATATTTCTAAAAATTTATCAAATATTTAAATTTTTCTCCAAGGTTTGAACGATCCTAAAAATCTTCTAGATTGGTTTCAATTTTCCCTAGAATTGTATAATCTCTTCCCAAATAAACAAATTTTATTTTAAAATTTCTAGATTCTTTTTTACACATCTGAAATATTCCGAAATGTTCTCGGCTAATGAAAAAACGTAACCTTATAGATTTATGCAGCTACAAGCAGCTATAATTAGAAAAAAATGCGGTGAAGTTTGAATTTATAATGATGCGCACAATGCTTTCCAATATACTAAACGAAGTAAATGTTTCATCTAAATTACTTAAAGCAGAAAATATTGATTTAAGTCGTGCACTTAAAATCTCAAACACTGCAAGGAGATATTTGAAAAAGTGCAGACTTGAGTATGAAAATTGTAAGGAAGAAGCTACACAAATATCTCAAAAATGGGGTATTGAACCAGTCTTTGTAGAAAAATGGAAACCAAAGCGTAAAAAGATGTTTTCCGCACTTTACTCATTAAATACAGTTTCATGGAAAGCTATTTCTCAGAAACAATCCCTTAAGAATTTATCTAACTCAGCATGTTACATTGTAGCAACTTGCGAAAGGACTTTCAGCAAATTAAAAACGATAAAATCCTATTTACGGAATAGAATGTATCAAAGTCGATTCTTAAATCTATCTCTACTGACAATCGAAATGATGATGCAAAATAATTGGATATCGAAATTTTTATTAATCAGTTTGTCAAAATGAAAGCGAGATGAGTTGCAATATAGCAACGTGCAGATCATTTTTTAACGGTGCAATACAAATTTTTAAGTCAGAACTGTGTATAATTTATGACATAAATTTTCTGAAAAAATATAATTTTTAATATATTATAAAAAGAACTATGTGAGATATTAAATTTTTTAAAATGTATTTCAGCTATACTTATATGCTGCTTGCTATTTAATTTTATAAGAGGGGCCTCCTGAACATTTCTGCGGTGGGGCCTACATTAATGTAGTTACGTCACTGCATTTAGATACTAGTACCTTATTTCGTAATAAATTCTTGTTTGTTTAAATAAATTTTGTTACTGAAACAATTTTTTTCGAAAATAAATTATTGTAATTTCTGTTTTCTGCAATTATTATGGTAATTTGTCACTGTAAAGGGGAAAACAGAGCATTTATGTGTGAATTTTGGGAGAAAAATGTCAATTTCAGTTTTTTGGGGCTCCAAAAGGGGGGGGGGCATCAAAATTTAAAGTAATTTAATGGAATTGATTGATTAAAGGCTTCCCAATAAATTCTTAATATCTCCCGCAAGCTGAGATTAAATCCAGAAACCTGAATCCCATTTTTCTGAAAACCAAGATTACCCCATGTTAATCTTATGGGATTTTCAGGGCCTTTGGGGCACGTCTTCATATTAACCGATTTTGCTCAAACTTAGAGGGTATTTTTTCCGACAACCTTACAAAATGGGGTGGTGGCATGCCCTCTAGTGACTAGTATAATAAAAGTTTCAACAGTTATGATTTTGAACCACCCTACTATCGGCGAAAAAACTATAGGCATCTGCCTTTGAAGCTTAACAACTCAGTCAAAAAAAATGCTAGCGCAACAAAAAACAGCCATTTAAAAGCTGAAAGTGTTCTACGTTAATGAGCTTGAAGAGGTTTATGTAAAAAAAATTTTGTGCTTTGCAGACTGAAAAATGTAAAAAATAGATAGGATTTTCGGGTATGTTTAAGAACAGTCAAGTTTAGAGCATTATTTCTTATACAAGGGGCGCTGGGAAAAATTTGAAAAAATTCATGAGTATGAGGAAAACTGTTGTGAACCAGTTGAAGTTGATAAATTTCAAAAATAATAAAAATTGTTGCTTAAAAGTACAAAAATGTGCAACTATATTATCTTCAGTTCTAATACAGATATTAAAGCGATTGTTGGAAAACAAGTGGCAGAAAGTAGGGGAGGCCCTTTTTTTGTTTTACTGCCGACCGCTGATGCCATTCTTCGACCTCTGGTTCTGAATGCCTGGCCACCTAGCCACGGGTCGAAGAAAGGGACCAGCGGTCGGCAGTAAAAAAACGGCCCCCCCCCCCCCCCCTGCTTTCTGTCACTTATTTTCCAGCAAAAAAAATGTCTAAAAATATCGCGATTTTCACAAAAAAATGAGACTAACACATCATTACGGGTGATTGAAAATAAATACAGAGCCTATCCATTACAGTTTGAAGTTTGAATCGCTTTAATTTCTGTATTAGAACTGAAGATAATACAGTTGCACATTTTTTTACTTTTAAGCAACAATTTTTATTATTTTTTTAATTTCTCAACTGCAACTAGTTTACAACAGTTTTCCTCATATTCATGAATTTTTTCAAATTTTTCTCGTTGCCCCCTGTATCAGAAATAATGCTCTAAACTTGACTGTTCTTAAATATACCCGAAAATCCTTACTTTTTTTACAATTTTCAGTCTGCTAAGCACAAACATTTTTTTACATAAACGTCTTCAAGCTCATTTACGTAGAACACTTTCAGCTTTTATATGACTGTTTTTTTGTTGCGCTAGCATTTTTTTTTTGACTGACTTGTTAAGCTTCAAAGGCAGATACCTATAGTTTTCTCGCCGATAGTAGTGACCAATCACTCTTCTGTCACCAGCCACTAGAAAAAATTCTCGCAACAAAATAATATGTATTTCGATCCGATCTACAACTTTTGTTTGAATTTTCTAAATATTTTTCATATTGACAGGGATAAACGCAAAAACCCATGATTTTTATAGTTTTTTCATGGTTTCACCATGAAAATAAAATTGGCGGTCATTTTCACTGTCATATTCGTAAACAGCGCATCAAAATACATAGGTATACGCAGTTTGAAGGATTTTTGAAGTGGATACTTATCGGAAGTTCACCTCAAAATTCCGTCCTCATGCCGTGCTCGGTCTTTGTTCCTTTTTTCACATTTGTGCACAGGGCTTTTAAAATTACAGGTGAAAGCATCGACGACTATAATTTTTATATGGTAAATTCTCTTTTGTTAAAGTTCCTTTTGGATGAGCAACTTTTGTCTATTTATTTTTCTCATAGTTTGTGTCGTTTATCCAAAAATTTTATTTTTTCATTTCTATGTTGTTTTTTACGAATAATACAAAAACTACGCGTCCTGCCAACGAATTATTTATAACATATTTTTAATTTTTTTTGGGTGAACAACGTTTCTCTTGTTTTTCCATAGTTTGTTACGTTTGCCAAAAAATTAATTTTTTTATGTTTAATGTCTTTTCTTACGAACATAACGAGAACAACGTGTCCTGTTAAAAATGAATTTATAAAAAATGTGTAGATCTTTTTTGAGTGCATAATCTTTGTCGATTAATCTTTTTTCATATTTTACATAGTTGGAATGCAAAATGGAATTGGTGACTTTTCATTATTTTTGTGCAATCAAATTTTCAATTTTGCAGAAAAATCTGAGAAGTTGTTATCATAATTTTGTATGAAGTTCAAAATGCAACGTTTTTCTACCATTGACTTTTTTCATATCGTGCGTTGTTTGGCTTAAAATGTCCATTTTCGTTTGATTTTCGGATTTGCGTGAACGTTGTAACCCCGGTACTATTTATTTTTGGGTACTATTCCGGTACTATACTATTTTTTTTCTTAGCTTTGGCATCTCTATACTGTATAGGATTACTATCTACTCTAATTATGTTTTACTAAATTGAATTATTATTGTGAATCAGTCTTTTTTTTACTAAATCTTAGTTAAAATTAATTGTTGAGCGACATGAAAATAATTGAATTTTTACTCCTTCAGATTTAGATTTTGGCTTCTAATCGTGTAAAAAACTACGAATTTTGCCGACGTTTTATGAATATTGCAGTTCACTTCTTCAGTTCAGCCCTGAACAAGTGAACTGCAATATTCACGAAACGTCGGCAAAATTCGTAGTTTTTTACACGATTGGAACCCGAAATATCTCTTTTTATAAAAATGAATCATCGTGAAAGCATTAAATCTATTATTAGTCATATATCAATTATTACAAAACATTTTCTACTGAAAGATCTTGAATTATTATTATTATTATTAGTATTATTATCAATAATAATCGGCGGGGGATTGTATTAACCCTCAATAATAAATTTATTTGAGTATATTCATGTTCATTGTTGGCTTTAGGGTCAGGTAAATTGAAAATAATTAAATTGCCTCTAAATTTTCGGCACACAATGATGGCCCTCATCAGCGGGTATTATTAATTATTACGAGAATTTATAATAAATATTTGCCATGGTAAACAGGCAGTTTCCTCGAAAGGAGAAAAGGAAAATGGTAATTGGTAACGACTTCATTAACAGTGGATGCTGAAAAGTTCATAAAAATTTAATTGTACTTAATTTACCTGACCTAAAGCCAACAACTAGCATGACAATTCTCAAAGAAAATTAGTATTCTCATTTTTCTCGCAGGCTTAAGATGGTCACAGCCCAATATGTCGAAGTAATTTTTGGTTAGAGTTGTATTAATGAATAGAGGAGAGTCCCTAATCACAGTTTTCGAAAAATGACGTGCTCAGACGTAACCCCCCTGAACGTATCTTGTATCCTTGAATGACCCCTACCTTTTCTTCTTATAAAAACTCTCCATAATTAAAATAATTGATAATTTAGTATAGTAAAATTAAATGATGCCTGAAATTTTGAATGTAAATTAAATTTGAAGTATCCCCTCTCCTAGAAAATCCCCCTCTGAATAAGAAGTAGGTGTGGAAATTCGTTCCGCTTAAGAATAGTCGAGTAATAAAGCTTATTCTCAAATCATCTCAAAATACACTTTAGTTGTCAAAACACAAATGTTTTTCTTTGAAGTTGTATATTCATCAAGGATTTATGATAAGATGGTTTATGACAGTCAATTTTAAGATAAATTAAACACAGGGGCCTAAACTCTGAACCGCTAAACCGTCTGCAAAATTTTGAAGTAAAGTAGGATGAGACTTAGAGGCGATTTAAAAGGCCCCCTCCAGAGTATATTATAGGTAGTACCTCTCTGTTAGTACCCATTAACAGCTTCCTCAAGGTCGGTATAAAAGGGAAATTCAAAATTTTTATTGCGGGTCCAGACATCCTAGAAGTATAATAATATCCTAAATTCTTGCATGGTACGTGATAATGTAAACAAGTCGTGAATCCTTTAAAATTATATAATATACGATAAAAGATCTTGGGGTGACTGCATATTTAAAACTCAATTAAATACGCCTATTTTATATAGTGTACGATTGTACGTGATCTTCGAAACAATTGAATATCATTTATGCATTTATGACAAAAGGGGCTACCTGAGACTTACCCTGAGAGTAAGAAGTAAGGTAGTAAGAAGATTGTCCATCCCTTAGGGATGAGTAATATCCTCCAGAGAGACAATATCTTGTCCCACTGGAAAGAAAATTTGCATTTCAATAGTTGTCAATAATACTATTTATATATATATAATCCACTATTCAGAAATTACATAAGCTCTTTTCTCAAAATCTTCATTTACCATCATTTTTTTTAAGAAGTTATTTGCCAGCAATTTGAATTTTATGAGCCCCTCTCACTAGTTCTAATAAATTAATCATATCATTGATTAATATACATTTTTTGGGTAAGTATTATATTGGCCTCTATTGTGAATTTTTGTTGGTCTTTTCCTTTTTCATTTCTCTTTTTTCAATTGTTATTTTTTCTTGTCTCTAATGAGCCGAAAAGTGAGGTAGTTTAGAAGTCTGGTTTTGAATTGTGAATCTTTTGCACGCTCATTTTGTATCAAATCATTCATAAAAAATAGATTTCTTTTTTATATTAAATCGTTGGGTTACCAGACGTCCTGCTTTTCCAGAAAATGTCCTGAGTTTGCCCCATCTTTCCTGGTGTCCTGGTTTTCTCTTGGAAAATATGAAAATGTCCTTATTTTCACATATTTTTTTCGAGACATCTTGTGATTTTGAATGCCAATAATGAGAGAATTTCTTTTTATAAAATCCCAATGAAGCGATGAATGCAACGGACGTTCAGTTCGCGACCCCCCCCCCCCCCCCCCCCCCCCCCCCCCCCCCGTGCACGCAATAAAACTTACGTATCGTGAAACGAAATGAAGTCGTTGACCTTTCTTTTAGAGCATTTTTAAGTGTCCTGAATTTTGACCCAAACCATCTGGTAACCCTATCTTAAATTAAAATTTAAAAAGGATACATTAATCAAACCGGGACCCAGGGCCTCTTTCACAAATAGACTAATGTGGGTGTAATTTGGTACATTGTTTTCCCTTCAGCATTCAACGAAGTGAAGTTAGCTGGTGGTTGGAATGAATATACCTAATAGCCCAGGTGCAGCACCTAGGTGCGTCACGAAGTCGAGGCGGGGAGTTTTTGGGAAATTTAAGTTTAGTTACAATTACGCAATGTGAATCAGGGGAAAACCAGCTTTGAAATTCTACGAAATATGGTTCATTGTCATTTTCTTTCAATTAAAAATACAATTAAAGGTGTTTCAATAGACACCCCCCCCCCCCCCCCCCCCCCCCCCCCCCCCCGTCCCCTCTACCGTTAATAGCATAGTGGTGCTAAATATCATAGTATTTGCTGTTTTAATTTTCAAAATAAAGCAAGTTTTTCAGACTAAATTATTTATGAAACATCAATGAAATCCGATTGAAAGATATAATTTAAAACAGTTTAAATATTTTAAAAACTTCAATTTAATATTTAAATGACATCAAAAAATTAAATAATTCGGGAATATAGTTGTGAATTCGATCACGTGGGTTTCCAGTATGTATTCATAACTATATGGTGCTCATTTGATGAGCACTTTACTTCCTCCTTATAATTCTTTATCAAATATATGTATTTAAGTCTCGCGCTTCGTGCTCGGACATAATTACACCTCGTGCTTCGCGCTCGTATATTTATTCTTTGCATTTGTAATGCTTGAATAAAACTTTATCAAAATTATCTAAAATTATCTACTTAATTGAGTATGTTCAAAGAATAAGTTTCTCAAAGCTCGGTAGGCTTTGCAGTACACATTCTCATTATGACACTCGCGCTGCGCGCTCGATTTCCGACAGACGTTTGCAAACAGGTTTTGTTGAATCTTTTTTTTCTCGTAACTTTCGTCGTTTTTCCACACTTTTTTTTTTTTTTTCAATGTTGTTTTTTACGAATGAAACAAAAAGTACGCATCGTATCAAGAAGTGATTCTTAATCAAAATTTGAATTTTCGGTTTTACAAGAAAATCCAAAAATTTGCTATGATAATCTTGTAGGGCTTTTAAAAAGCAATGTTTTTCTTTTCCTGACTTTTTTTCATATCGTGCGTTTTTTGGCTTAAGGGCATGTAACACAGCTAAATACCTATATTACCGACCTCACTTTTTCCGTTCACTGAATGTTTTTTTGAACCTAAGAACTTTTTTTGTAGATAAAATATCGAGCTGAAACTTCGGGAAAAGTATTAGAGTACAATAAAGTACGTTTAGGTACTGCATTTTGGTAGGAACTTCACTGAAAATTATTTCATCTTTTTTCTGAACTTCAACATTTTTTGAATGTTCGAACTTTTTTTATACATAAAATATCGGTCTCGAACTTTGAGAAATGCAAGAGCCGAAAGAAAACTACGTTTAAGTACAAAGCTTAATAATACTAGATGTAAAAAATATATTTCAACAATCAATTCCAACGGCATGAGCCGGTAACGTTGTACATGAAAATACGAACTCTCTAGAGCCTCGTGTAGTGGCCGCCAGGTTTCGTATTTTCGTGTACAACGTTACCGGCTGATGCCGTTGGAATTGATTGTTGAAATATATTTTTTTACATCTTTTATTATTAAGCTTTGTACTTAAACGTAGTTTTCTTTCGGCTCTTGCATTTCTCAAAGTTTGAGACCGATATTTTATGTATAAAAAAAGTTCGAAAGTTCAAAAAATGTTGAGGTTCAGAAAAAAGATAAAATAATTTTCAGTGAAGTTCCTACCAAAATGCAGTACCTAAACGTACTTTATTGTACTCTAATAAATCTTCCAAAGTTTCAGCTCGATGTCTTATTTACAAAAAAAGTTCTGAGGTTCAAAAAAACATTCAGTGAACCGAAAAAGTGAGGTCGGTAATATAAGTATTTAGCTGTGTCACATGCCCTTAAGTACTGAAATTTCTGGATTTTAATTTCTCAGCTGCAACTAGTTTACAACAGTTTTCCTCATACTCATGAATTTTTTCAAATTTTTCCCATTGCCCCCTGTAAAAGAAATAATGCTCTAAACTTGACTGTTCTTAAATATACCCAAAAATCCTTACTTTTTTTTACATTTTTCAGTCTGCTAAGCACAAACTTTTTTTACAGAAACGTCTTCAAGCTCATTAACGTAGAACACTTTCAGCTTTTAAATGACTGTTTTTATGTTGCGCTAGCATTTTTTTTGTCTGATTTGTTAAGCTTAAAAGGCAGATGCCTACAATTTTCTCGCCGATAGTAGTTCACACCCATCATCAGCCCCGAAATCAGGGCTATAGAAAAGTTGCACTGTATTTCCATTTTGAAATGGTCAGGCCTTTTCTGATTGCACCAAAATCTAGAAAGCACCCTAATAAATCTGTAGTCCCAAGTCTTAGAGCTTGAAAAATTTTTTTCAACTCAGATATGGTATGGACCAGATAGCTTGTTTATTCAGCTTTAATTTACTTTTTTCAGAACCTCAGTATGCCCATTTTTCACTGTTATAAAAAAACAGGGGAAAAAAGGGTAATTTATGGTTTTTGGGAATATCAACGGCTAAATTTGAAATCTTCATGGCATGCCTAACGTTGAGTGCGCCTTTTACAGTTCAATAACCCCTAAAAACCCTGCGAAGTTACATTTTGATCTAACGAACCGTTTCCTTCTTGCAAACGGTCAAACTTTTGAAGAAATTAAAGAGTGACGTTTATTGCGCTTGAACATGTCCTAATTATACCTAAAATGAACAAAAATCCGAGCTTTTTCCCTATTTTTTTCGCAAATACCGCTGAAATTTACAACAAAAATTTTCTTTATACATTTTTTTTCGAAATTTGAAATTTGAAATTTTTGTCTTGTAATGGCTTCCAAAACTTTAAAAAAAAAGTTGCATTTTTACTACCGTCAGTATTAACGTTACTCAAAGCGTACTACGTGTACCCAGGGGCGTGACCGGAGATCCAATACTGGGGGCGACTTCTGAAAAAAAGGCCATTGGAGAAAATGAAAAACTGTTTCTAAGGGGTATAACATGAACATCTTAGATGTGTGTAAAACTTAAGCCCCCCCCCCCCCTAAGACTTTCATAACAACTTTTTAAACTTTGTTAAAAAATATAAAATTCAAATTTTGATCAAACAAAAAAATAATGAAAAATAAAGCATTCTGTTTCGTGGTCTAGCTATGTAACTTACAATTCACCCACAAAAGAGCTCCAAATTCGTTATTACTCATTTTTTATGGAACGCGTTGTTTTTATTTTAAGCTTCGTTTTGATCTTAGAAAAAGCATTGAAAATAAAAAAAATTTCCTAATAACAAAATAGTTTATTTATGGAAGGTAAACTCTTTAAATTATAAAAACAACACAGTGAAAATATGTCTGTTTCAATACCCATGAACAAAAATATTAAATTATTCATTATAAATCAAATTTGTACTTTATTTTGCAATAACTGAATAAACAATCCCGGGCCGAGGTACAAAAATGAATGTACTATATACATTTGATATAATAGTGTTGAATGTAATGTAGAAAAGTTCACATTTTGGAAAAAATCGAGGGCGAAGCACGAGATACGTGATGAGAATGCATTCGTTAGAGCCGAAGGAGCTTTAACAAAAGATAATTCGCAATCACCAAATTACAGTTTGGTCGATGCTTTGACCTTTATTTTAAAAAGTTTGTGCACAAATGTGGGAAAGTAGGGAGGCCGAGCATTCAGCATGAAGTAAATACATTATCGAGTGCGAAGCGCCAGGACCAAAAGTCACGCACCCTAGGCGCGCTGCAACTGGAAAGCGATAAGGATATGTTCGCGCAGCGGGAAAATTGTTTTTCGTCTAAGAGTTCAACAAATTGTTAATTTTTTTTCATGTTTCTTATTATTTTTCAAAAATAAAATTCTTGTTACACCATAGACTGCAAGTTTTGAAGTATTTTTGCCTCGAAGATCTAAGCCTTGATTTAAATAAGTAATTCCTAATAACAACATTAAAAATTACGAAAAATGCTAAAATTACAATAAAATAACAATTATTATAGAAAATTATAGCAAAATATAGTAATATTTGACAATTTCCAAAATGAAATATATCCTTTGATCCGAACTTTTGAAATGTAAGCTAGTAACTTGTTTTAGCGAAAATTTCGACTAATAAGTAGTCATTTTAATTTAAAAATTAAGTTTAAATTTAATAATTACGTAATGTATTGATGACAAGAATACTTCTTTCACTTTTGCTGTTTCAATATGAATAATTTATTATTCATTTTTTAAATACTTTCTTTGATAGAATCTCAAACATGCATTAAGGAATTTCTTAGGAATAATATGGGCGAAAAGAAATATGATGACACTATTTACTTTACTGATATTACTTATAGGAGTACAAGTGTAAATCGTGGATATTATTGGATATTCTTTTCACTCTTTTCATTGCAATCTAACATTTATTTATTCGCTTAAACAATATAATCTTTCTGGGGCGTTTTGGCATGTGGCTTGGCGGCGCTAACCAAGGTGGACGCAGCCGGGAAACCCCGGTTGCGACCCATGCCAGTCCGCTACTGGTACTCAGCCCAAATTCTTAGTTACCGACGGAAAACGCCTATCAACTGCTACCATGGACATAGGAAACACGGGACTAGGCATGCCATCCTAACTTGCCAAGCGGGGTTGAATCCACGGGAGGGGGAAGAATTCCATGAGTAGGGAGAGCCGCCATCTTACGATGTGCCATTTGATTATGCGCACGAGCATTTTTGCGCTGCCATGTTTATCTTGGGACATCAAAAGGTGGCTGACCTCCCCCTTCATTGCATCACCCCCGTAATGGTACGCCTAGACCCTTGTTTCCTATGTCCATGACTGCTACCATGCACATAAGAAACACGGTACTAGGCATGCCATTGCGGGGTTGATGCAATGAGGGGGAGGTCCACCATCTTTTGATGTCCCGCGACAAACATGGCAGCGCCCACATGTTTATATTTTCATGCACAGTTTGTCGGCAAAAAATGCTCGTTCCCATAATCAAGTGGCACATCGTAAGATGGCGGCTCTCCCCACTCATGGGGACCCCCCCGTGGATTCAGCCCCGCTCGGCCAAGTTAGGGTGGCATGCTTAGTTCCGTATTTCCTATGTCCATGACTAATACGAGAATACGTGATTGAAGCCGCTATATATGGCTTATTGAATCTAAGAGGCTACAAGCAATGAAGAAGAAGAAGATTGAAGCCGCCTTTTGTCCATGTAAAAGATATGTCTTATCACTTTAAAGTACTTAACGGTGAAAAAAACGATTGCAATTACTCCCTGGCATTCTAATGGAAAATTTAACATAGAATCCGACTTGCAACAAGGTAAATGCCCATCTTGGTGCTTTTTTTTAGTTTCTGTTGCATGAAACGGAAGAGATACTATGTGGATATGCTATAAATAAGGCAGTGGTGGGTAAACTTTTTGCTTAATTTTGAGGTATGGTCAGGCTCCACCCGACTTAATTTTTTCTACTACTTTTCGGTCTATTCGTGTACCGTAGTATGAGTGAGCTTACTCCAGCAAGGGTATTTTGTCCACAGGCATGTCCAAGTAAGGAAATTTTAAAACTTAATTTTTCAACTAGCGATTTGAAAATAGCATTATCAGAATCTACGAGTTTTTCCGATTTCAATGATATATTACTTACCTAGAAAAGTTAAAAATTTGAAGGAGTTTAATATCAAAAAACATCAGCTTTACAGTCAATTTAATACTAAATACGTCTCAAATTTTCAACCTTTATAGACAAATTACATGTGTTTGGAATCGGAACAATGCGTAGATTCCAAATATATTACTTTTAAGTCACTGATTGCAAAATGAAGAATTTTTTAATCTCACATTTTTTTCCCATTTTATAACAAAGGACCCCTGAGGAAAGGGGTGGTCTGGCCAAGCTCGCAGGTACTGCCCTGAAAGTAGGTCGTAGGGCAGCCAGGAGAAATTGGAGAAGTATTTAGTATTAAATTGACTGTAAAGACCCTTGCTGAAGTAAGCTCAATCACACTAAGGAACATGGATAGACCAGTGGTCGGCTCGCTCTTGCCCTGGGCAGGGTAGCCTGCCCTGGCTGCCCTGTGACCTACTCTCAGGGCAGTACCTGCGTGCTTGGCCAGATCATCCCTTTCCTCAGGGGTCCTTTGTTATAAAATGGGAAAAATTAGAGATTAAAAAATTCGTAACTTTGCGATGAGTGACTTAAAAGTAATATATTTGGCATCTACGTATTGTTCCGATTCCAAAGACATGTAATTTTTCTATAAAGGTTGAAAATTTGAGAAGTATTTAGTATTAAATTGACTGTCAATCTGATGTTTCTTGATTATAAACTCCTTCAAATTTTTAACTTTCCTAGGCAAGTAATATATCCTTGCTGGAGTAAGCTCACTCACATCTCATTTTAAAATTTCTGTACATGAATAGACCGAAAAGCAGTAGAAAAAATTAAGTCGGGTGGAGCCTGACCATACCTGAAAATTAAGCGAAAAGTTTGCCGACCACTGCTGTGGAGCAGCGATTCCCAAACTTTTTTTGCAGTTTTCAGAGAGGAGCAGGGCCGCCACCCTACCATTTTTCCCTCTACTAGAACCCAAGGGGGATACTTGACTGTGGGTCATGCGGGAGGTTTCGTGCTTCACGCGAGAGAATTAGAGCCGGTTGAGAAAAATTAATATGTGTTAAAATGTTAATAAATTAAATTTTAATTAGTTGAATCAATTTTCTAATCTGATTTTAAGCAAATGAAAAGAAAGTTGATGAAAATCGGTTAATATCTTCAATGCCAGTTGACAGTTCTTGTAATTTTGCATGTACTTAAAGATGTGCTTAATTACTCGAAATGTTAACCGATTTTCATCAACTTTTTTTTCATTTTCTTAAAATTACATCAGGCAAATGATTCAGATAATTAGAATTGAATTGGGCCACGTCTTTAGGATTTTAGTTATTGAACCAGCCTTAAATCGCATGACAATGAAAGGGTTCTCATAGCGGTTCTCATTCGCTGCTGTAGAACAGTGATTCCCAAACTTTTTTCGCTCTTTCTGGACAGCGGTAGGGTCGCCACCCTTAAATTTTTTACATAATACTTAAACCCAAGGGGGGATACTTGACAGTCTGTGAAGCAGGCATGTGCTGGTTTGTCGCGCTCGACCTTCCCATTATAAGAAAATTAAAGCCGATTAGGAAAAATGGAAAATTTAGTTAAATATTTATTAGTGAATTTTAATAGGCAGCGTTAGACTTTCTGGACTATGACGAGAACATTAAAAAAAGATAGAAAGAAAACGGTTAATAACTTCAAAAGTTATTGCACTTTTGTTACGCTGCAAAGTAATCCAGCAATGTATTTTCTTGGACAAGTTTAGTGAAAATATTAACCGATTTTTATGAACTTTTTTTCCATATTTCTAAAATTATATCACGAAATTGATTTAGCTCATTTAAATATAATTGTGTCATACCTTCATAACTTCAGTTATTGTAACAGGTCTCAATCTCAGAACAATGAAAGGCATGAATGCTAGGTAAAAAAAAATAGTTCCATGCTCACAGCGGGGACCCTGCCTTGGAGCCTACCGAGCTACCCGGCCCGGGGTGGCATCCCCCTACCGCCGGGTAGCCACCCTACCCAGGGTAGCAGTTCGCGAATCGCTGCTGTAGAACAGTGGTCGGCAAACTTTTTGCTTAATTTTCAGGTATGGCCAGGCTCCACCCGACTTAATTTTTTCTACTGCTTTTCGGTCTATTCATGTGCCTTAGTGCGAGTTAGCTTACTCCAGCAAGGGTCTTTTGGCCACAGGAATGTCCAAGTAAGGAAATTTTAAAACTTAATTTTTCAACTAGCGATTTGAAAATAGCATTATCAGCATCTACGAATTTTTCCGATTCCAATGATATATTACTTGCCTACAAAAGTTAAAAATTTGAAGGAGTTTATAATCA
>NC_046666.1:81979547-81997021 GCF_010883055.1 Belonocnema kinseyi | reverse complement strand
AGGGGTGGTCTGGCCAAGCTCGCAGGTACTGCCCTGAGAGTAGGTCACAGGGCAGCCAGGGCAGGCTACCCTGCCCAGGGCAAGAGCGTGCCGACCACTGCTGTAGAACAGCGATTTCCAAACTAGTGCCGACGGTCGGCAGCCCGGGCAGATGACAATTCCGCCACAGCTACCTGTGTACCGTTCCCCCACTACGCGGCGTCTACTGACCCTGACGAGCTGCTGCCAGTGAGCTTGGTCAGCGGGGAGCATTTGTTCCTAATGAGGCCTAAAATATGGAATATGAAATTTTTTAAATTTTCCACTTAGTAAATCACAAATATGATATTCGAAATCTACGAATTATAACGATTCCAACGATATGTTGTTTGACTCATAGAGTTGAAAAAAAGTTTATACATGTTTGACACAAAAGATAATATGTTCCTTCGTTTAGAATATTTGGTGGCCCTGAAAAGGGCCTGTTTAATTTGTAAATACACTATTATACTACTACTACTACTAACATCTGGAAAAAACGTTCTGATTATAAATGATTGCATAAATTCCACTTAATCTTATTGATAGCGTATGCGATCAGTTCAGTGGATGCGATAATATGAAGATACCGATTTTACAAAATAGATCATGGTTATGGTATAAATTGCTAAGGCTGTTAATACTTCGCGGAGATTCACCGAAAGTACGTAAAAAAGAAGTGCATTTTTTATCACTACATCTCCATCTTTCTTCTTCCGTTTTTAAAAATCGACTAAAGTGGAATTTAAAATCATTTACAATCAGAATAGTTTTACCTTTCTCAGACGTCGTTTCAATAATAATTGGAGCAGCTTCCGAAGACATTTCTCTTCCAAAATGCAATAGATGTTGAAGTCAAAATTTTTACAATAGCAGAGTATACCAAAAAATTCACTTGCATTCCAAATCAATGAATGAAGGCGAATGAGACTAGCATGCTAAGTGTACAGTTTTAAGGACAATTTGGAGCAACCTGATTGGTTAAGCAATAAAAAAAATTTATGATGCTTCAAGTCTAGCCAAATATTAGCATCCGGAATTTCCCAAATTTTTCCCAAATTAGGGTAAGACTGAAACTATTCATCCTTTTGCAAAGTGCAAAATTATTAAGGGACAAGTTTGAGAAATGCGTTTGTCTGGGCAATAAACAAAATTTATGATATTTCAATACTGGAAAATTTTCCATAAAATTGTACATACAATTGAACATAAAAATGAATACTAATTCTTTAATTTTCAACTTTATGAGTCAAAAAACATATCGTTGGAATCGTTATAATTCGTAGATTTCGAATATCATATTTGTGATTTACTAAGTGTGAAATTTAGAAAATTTTATATTCCATATTTTAGGCCTCATTAGGAACAAAGGCCCCCCGCTGACCAAGCTCAGTGGCAGCAGCTCGACGGTGTGAGGGAAAGACGCGTTGTGAGGGACGGTACACAGGTAGCTGGGGCGGAATTGACCATCGCCCGGCAGCCCGACCGCGGTCGGGAGAAGCCACCCCGGGCCGGGCAGCCCCCTAGGGCCTAGGGGAGAAGCCAGCCCGGGCCCAGCTCCTCGGCAGCCCCCCCGCTATGAGGACCCTTTCATTGTCATGCGATTTAAGGCTGTTTCAATAACTAAAATCCTAAAGACATGGCTCAATTCAATTGTAATTATCTGAATCATTTGCCTGATGTAATTTTAAGAAAATGAAAAAAAAAGTTGATGAAAATCGGTTAACATTCCGAGAAATTAAGCACATCTTTAAGTACATGCAAATTTACAAGAACTGTCAACTGACATTGAAGATCTTAACCGATTTTCATCAACTTTCTTTTCATTTGTTTAAAATCAGATTAGGAAATTGATTCAACTAATTAAAATTTACTTTATTAGCATTTTAATACATATTGATTTTTCTCAACCGGCTCTAATTCATGACCGACAGTCAAGTATACCCCTTGAGTTCTAGTAGAGGGAAAAAAATGGTAGGGTGGCGGCCCTGCCTCTCCCTGAAAACTGCAAAAAAAGTTTGGGAATCGCTGCTGTAGAATATCCCCACGATTTCCGGGGAGATCAATGGGATACCCCGCCGATACTTCAAGATGTGAGGGAAGTGACAACAAATTACAATTTTACTTAATATTGCGGTTTATTAATGCGTTTTGGAAGTTTTTTTTCGTAAATAATGGTTAATCGGCCATTGAGAATATTCAGTCATTTGTTAACTAATTATTTTATTTTTTAAACAATTTTAATTTGTTTAAGCTTTTTTTTAAGGTAAGTGCGAAATAAATTCATTTTTAGACGTTATGTGTCCTTTGATCAATTATAATAATAAAATAATTTGCTTCGATAATTTGACTATTATATCAACAGGGTGTCCCACGAGTATTTACGTTCCTCGTAATGGCGTATAGAAAAAAATTTAAATAGAAAAGTCCCAGAACACTTTTGGGTCCGTTACGTGCGAACAAAAATCGGAATTTGATTGTCTGTTTGAATCGGATGGTGTCCAGTGTTATCGACCCGTAAATAATTATTGCGATAATTCGCACATTAATGCAAATAATCATTGACTGTCCCTGATTAGTTGAGAATTTTATCAAATGTTTTGAATTCTCTGAATTCTTCTTAACGGATAAAATTATTTTTCTAACACACGCACGAAATGTTCGATTTTCGATGCACTCAAAACTCAAAAATGACATCTATTTTTACCTGCCCCTTACGGCTTACGAGATAATTGTTGTTAAAAAAACTATAATGGAAGGTCCTCCTCAGTTCCTAGTGGAACTTTCCTGGAACGTTCCCAAAACGTTCCGTGCTATTAGGGCTCTAAGGAATTCAAATTATTTGAATATGTATTATAAATATTTCACGAAAAATCAAAAATCTTTCAAAGAATTTCCATTATTTCAAGACAATTCAAAGATTTACACGTAATTTTGCAACATAAAAAAGTTGTGCATCCGCAAATACAGTAACAGTTCATCCGTCGTCCAAATTTGCTAAATTTAGAAACAAATGAAAAACATTTCAGGTTTTAAGAAGAATTAAGAAAATGAACAATAAATCAAGTTATATTCAACAATTTTTAATGGAATTCAAAGACTTCTACAGAATTCTGCAGAATTGAAAAAAAAAAACAGTGCATCCTAATTCAGTAGAAGTTCGCAATCGACCAAAGCTGCTCATTTTAGAAATAGTTGAATGAGATACTGCTTTTCGGTATCGCACGCACACTTGCAACTAACTGTACACCTACATACAATTTCAGTACCAGAAAAAACGGATATTATATTATATTTAAAAAAAAATTGTTTAGACTATTGAAATTTGATCAAAATTTTACGAGTATTTTGTTAGAAATAAATTAGTACTTGAAAATATTAAAATCTATCGAAAATTGGGTGAGATAAAATTTTTCTCCTGCTTTTTTCAGGCAACCCGGTAAGAAGAGAAGAATTCAGAAAAATGCAGAATCTGAATTCCTATTAATGCGTGAATTTTCCTTTGTCGAAAATTCCAGCAAGGAGTAGAAAGAAAAGCAAAATCTATTATCTTAAATCAACTTAGAAAAATTTAATGGAAGTGTATTGAGAGGAATTAAAAAATGAAGGAATGCAAAAGAAAAAATAGAAAGACAGAGAATAAAGGCACTTTGATAACGAAAAACCTAGTCCTTTTAATCGATCAATTATAAATATAAAATAATTATGTTAATAGAAATAATTTCTAGTATTCGTCAAAGAATATTTTTATAACTCTGTTTAAAGATAAATTAATTTTGTTTACCTTATACAATATTATTAAATGAATTTATTATTATTTATTATATTATTAAATGAATTTATTATTATATATTATATTATTAATCTATAATTGTTGTATAAAATATTATAATTAAAATTATTACAACGTTACGGCAGACAGAAAACAGGCGTTATACGTCTTATATTTTTTTTTAACTTTTTACCGTTGCAAAAAAAACTATTGCGATTATTCCGTGATCTTCTAAAGGGAATTTTAACGTAGAATCCGAATTTCAACAATTTAAAACTTGATTTTGCTGTTTTTTGAGTTTTTTTTGAAAAGGAACCGAATGGGGTCTTCACGGGTACTTTGTAGAGGTTCCATTCGGTTCCTTCAGTCCGCCAGGGTATGCATGTGCACATATTCTGTGGACAGAGTATAATCGAAAATAAAGCATGTAAGTATGGAACTGAAAATAACCTTGACAAAAAAAGTGAAATTTACAAACACAAGTGTCAATCGTTAAGGAAATAAAAAAGAATTTGTTTCGGAGATAATTATATTGGTTCGTTAGGCACTTCTCCCGATGGAAAATTAGCACAATCAAAAAAATTAAAAAATGCTCACTCCTTGGTTTAAATCTGAAAATATTAATTTCTCTATTCTTCTCTTCTCGTCGGGAAACTATATATACTTGAACAAACACGCATTATACAAATAATTGTAAAATTATTTAAAAAATGATTTTATTATAATTGATTGAAGAATTCATAATAAGGTCTAGAAAATACGTTCACTTCGCGACTTACCTGAAAAATAAAATTTTTAAACAAATTAAAATTAGTTAAAATATTACTTAGTATTCTTAAATGATTGATTATTTATTTCAAATGTTTCTAATAGCTTTAATAAATCACAATATTATGTAAAATTAAAATTTGTCACTAATGGAGTTTGCGTTGGGGACCCATAAGTGTGTCCCTGAAAATTTAATATTGATTGTTCTTCTCGGATGAAATCTGATATTTCCCTGCTAAATCAATAGGGATCTTCATTCTCTTTGTCCGACATTATTATTTATTTTGCCTTTCAGGTTTTATTTCAGTCAGTTTCCACACACATTGATTTTCGATTGCATTACCATTCCCTTATGTGCCCCGTGATACCGACCTCCGAACGGAATGTCCGTCAGATGACGCAATGATCTCTTTCTGAACAGTTCGCAGATGGCGCAGCCTAATGCCTTTTTGAATAAAAAGACGTTATTTACGCGGTGTGTCGCGGAAAACCGGAGTGAAGGGTGGACATGATCGCTGGTGCACATAAAAATTGTATTCTTTTGATTAGTTTTTTGTGAAATAATGTGAATATTCAGTATTGAAGTGTGTGATTGAATACGGCGCAGAAAAAACTCCCTCAAGGTACAAATCTTAATTTGTGCTTGTGTAAACAGATTCCACTCCGAAAGTTTTTGCCTGCTTTTTCACAGTAAGTACATATTTCTAAGAATGCACTTCACCTTAAAAAGTCTCTTTTTCGTTTTTCCTTTTATAAAAGTCAAATTGTCATGTTTTGGAATTTTTCGGTATTGTTATCGATTGATCACGAATTCCGACCACAACCTATATGCAAGTCCTGACAGGATTCCCAGGCAATGGCCGTTATAGCAATAAGCAACGAAAGCCCGCTGAAAAGATCTCTACACAAAATCAATTTTATCCCGGAACTTGACACATAACCTAAAAGTCGGGTTCATCGCGGTATTTTGAGTTCAGCATTTTAAAAGATTTTATACTTTTTGTACAAGTGCGGACGATTTTGGATATTGTTTGTTGTCTTGTGCTTATTTTATTCCGTGAGTTCTTATTCTTTTCTCGTAGAAAAAGTTTTTTATTTTTTTGCGCATTTTGTCGTGAATTTTGCGTGGCAATTGTTGCATGATGGGTTTTATAAAGCAATGATAGTTTGGATAAAATAATGTACTTTCGCTTGCATGATGTGATCTTAATGTAAAGAAGGATACAAAAAATATCCCTGTTACAAAAGTTAGTGATATCAATAAGTACAATTGAAATTAATTAAATCACATGTAATTTTTATATACAAAATATTGTAAATGGTAGCCCTGAGATTATTAACGTTTTGAAAGAATAGAATAAAGTAATTTTTTTATTTAATGAAATTCAAATTTACATTTACCAAATTGAAAATCTTGAAATTTATCAAATGTATTTAATTTTAATAAAAAAAATCAGCTTGATCAATTTGAAACTCTAGAATAAAATAAACCTATTTTTAGTTTAATTTTCGAAGTGTCTCGTCCCGAAATTCGGG
Source organism: Belonocnema kinseyi (assembly GCF_010883055.1). Taxonomy (NCBI): domain Eukaryota; kingdom Metazoa; phylum Arthropoda; class Insecta; order Hymenoptera; family Cynipidae; genus Belonocnema; species Belonocnema kinseyi. The sequence continues at coordinate 81,990,927 of NC_046666.1, read as the reverse complement.
ATGACTAGTCCATTCCCTTTTCCAACTCGCCCAATTTTTTGGGACGACTAGGCACAGCCTTTAATTGTTTGTTCAATTAATATTTAATTTAAAGGCCACTAAATCTAAACCAATACTAAGGCTTCCATTTGCATACTCTTAACATTTATTTGTAATTCCTGCTTAAAATTAGGCATGTTTTGCCAATAAATTTTGTACACCCTACTTACCTGGCAATCCCAAAATATGAATTTCAGATGAGACTAAGACTAAGGCGCTAAAGGATTTAACACTTTCGGTCTAAACACATTTTTAATCCTAAGCTCTTGTCCTGAAAATTTGTTTTATGGTTTTATAGTCGAATTACTGCTCAAGGGGCAACGACACTTTTTGTTCAGTTAAGTCTTGTTTTTAATCTGGTCGCTGGAGTATATAGGACCTCTATACCATAAATTCGTAAACCCCTGACACTCTGAGTTTTTGGCCAGTTCATTTGCTGACACCAGCAACTTCCTTCCCCTAATATCTAAATGCACAGCTGTGCATATTCCCATTCACATCTGTTTTTTTCTCAGGGAAATGGCAGGGAATTTATTTTATGACCTGTAACGTCTTAATTCTTATTAGAATTTATTTGAATTGAATTGAAGCAAAATGCATTTAAATTAAGAACTTTTCGTTTGTTCTCAAGGATTTCCAAGATGGAAGGATGGTCGAGGGACAGGATCATCCAGATCATATCATCGCACATGGATATTATCAACAAACGGAAGGCAGAAATAAAAAAGGTAATCGAAGACCTCACACAGAAAAATTTGGAATCTCTTGACGCACTTCTGGAACAAATACCAGACTCTTTATCCGGTCCTTTGCTATCCAAGACTCCGAAAGCTTCGAGGAAGCGGAATATTAAGCGAATTCAGACAATTCCAGAAGATGACATGGTGGAGATTACTCAGGTTACAGAGGATACGACTAGAGAGCAATTTGAGGAGAAGGAAACGACAGCTCCTGGTGCCGGGCGACGATCTAAAAGGGAAGCTTCGAAGAAAGCTGGAGAAATAATGAAACAACAACAGTCAATGACTCTGAATACTAAATTGCGAAGACCTTCCAATGATGAGAATGATGATTCTGGCCTTAGTAAGGTAATCAAACTTTATCAAATTTTCTATCTAAGGGATCACACTCAGCCCCCCACCCCTTTCTCATGTTTTCTCCTTAAATTTTTTTAATTCTTCAAATTGATAATTCGGACTGTTTTTTCCATTTATTTCACAGTTTCAAAGGATCATAAATATGACTTTAGGAAATTAAAAAACATGATGATTTAAAAAAGATTCTCTTCTATAATGCCAATTGCAAGTTTGTCCTAAAAGATTTATTTGCTCATTTTATTCATTTAAAGGATATCCACAGTAAAGAAATGGCTACCAATTTAATCGAGAACCGAAAAAATAGAATTTTTCAACTTTTTGTTCTAATTGAATTTTAATGCCCCGCCAAAGTCGCCCACTTATACCACCTTTCCACCGGAAATTTTGCTTCTAAACAGGTAATATCGTCTAGTCGTTTTTTAGATTTGAAAATACAAATTTCTATTGATTTAACAATCATGGAAAATTGTTTGCATCTGGTTTTTTATAGTAAACAGTAATGGAAAAATCTAAAAAAAAATGGTTTAAACTAAAATTTGTTGAAAATGTGTAGAAAACCTGTTTTTTTTTTTTTATTGAGTTAAGTGCACACTTTTTTGAGAAAAAAAAAACGAAACTAAGATTTTTTTTAACATGAAAGCAAAATAATAATAGCTATCAAACAATTCTATAATAAACAAAAAATTTCTCATAATTTACAATTTTTTATTACTGTATAATAGCAAAAACTGTACAAAGCAAAAATTTCCATAATTTTTAAACCAATAGGTTTTCTTTAAATCCTCAAATCCAAAAAACGAGAAAAAAATTTTGTAACGAGAAAAAAAAGGGTTTGCAGGTAAAAAGTCAGTATGGGTGGCTAACTTTTTGGGGGTATTAAAATTCAATTAGAAAATATTTGGAAAACCAAACAGCCTAGTGCCTTTCGTATCAGAACTTATATAGCGCATTAGAACCCGAAAGAAGTATATAATTAATTTACAGCTGGTTATATGGCTTGTGTTTATATGTTAGCAAATTGCATATTTAAAAAAATTCTTCATAATTTTATTTTCGTGAATAATATATTTGTTTAAATATCCGTTTCTTTACACTTTAATCTTCTTTTAGCTCGCATTAAAAAACTTTTAACATCTGAGAGTTTGCAACTGATGTAATACATTAGCGGAAGTCTTTAATAATAAATGAAATCCTCTTTTAATTTCCTTTTTTCGAAAAATCCCCTTTTTACTTATAACATTGAACTACTGAACCACTGTGATTTAAGCAGTTTTTAATATTTTAAAGAACCTGATCATTTTAATTTTTGTCTAAATTTTAAGTGGCCTTATTTAGAACTTTTATCATCTGGAAATGTATAATTTACAATGTTTACTTAACGCCTGTGAGCGAGTTATTTTTCATTTTATAATAATTTTATATTGAATACTTGAGGTGTAAATATACTAAATTATTTGATTTCGGATATCTTAAAGTTGCATAATTTAGAAATCAATGCCTTAATAGTTAAAGAATTTGAAATTTATAATAATCAAATGGATTAATATATTTTTTTAATTTGATGAATATTAGACAACATCCAATTTATCTTAGTTTTTGAAATTTAACAATAATTGTTATTTGAACTTTTCGAGATTTAACAACTTTATTTCAAATTGAAAGCATTAATAATGAAATTAAAAAAAATTTAAATCCTTGAAGATTCAATTTATTTAAAATTTAAATATTAAAAATTGGAGAGTTTCAAGTTAGCAACCTTAATAGTTGAGATCTTTTATTTTTTAAGCGTTTTATTATAGAAAAAAATCTCATTTTCAACAGTTTTAAATTGAGCCGTTTATAATTCTGTAAATTTATTTCAAATTGATAGCCTCAGTAATTGCGTGATATTAAATTAAAATGCTGCAATATGGTATAATTAGAAAAAACAATTAGATATAAAAGCCTTTTAGTAATTTAATTATTGCTTTTTCATAATGATTTAGATCGAATTCCAGTTGAAATACTTCGAAGAAAATATTTCATAGTTATATTATTTATTATTTTTACTCATTACTCATTAAATATGTATTTAGCAGTAAAGTTTGCCTTGGAGTGATGGGGATTGAATAACTAAGTGGGAAAATATCGATAGTGTTGAAGTTTTTCATTGTACAGGCCAGACATAGTAAGTGCATAATTGCTCGGTTTTCACATAATATGATATACCTGTGGTTTTTATAACACTGTGGCTGTGCGGGGGAAATTGGTTACAAAATTGTTTGTGACTACTGCAAAAACTAAATATATCTAAATAGCAGTAAATGTATACTTCGGAAACATAGAATAAAGTTTTTCATTAAAAATAATACTTTATTTTGCATTTTATTAGCTATTTCCTGGGGTATCTCATATTATGAGAATAGTTTGACGAGTTTGGAAAAAGCACTTTTTTATATTTTTTGTATTTTCAGCATAAAAAAAATTTTTAATAAAATTTTTTATTTGAGCTCCTTATGGCAAACTAAATTTCCTTTAAAATGACCTATATTACTTTTAAATTCAGTACATAGAATTCCGAAAATCACGCCAAACAGAGTTGGTATCTCATATTTGGGTACTCTCCTCTATAAGTTGAACAATTTAAAAGCTAGCGGCGTGCGTATTTGAATAATTTTGAATGGAATCTTTCAAAATTTGAAAAGATTATTTTTAATTGGAAAGAATAATTTTAAATAGAAGGTGTTCAAATTAGATTAATTGGAAGATTTTTTTTACATTGCAACATTAGGTATTTTCACTTAATCATTGAATAACTTCGTTTCGTCGAATGCCGAGGGGAAAGATGGACTAAATGAATGGGACCGATTCTTATTTTGATAATATCTACGCAAAAAATTTTTTTTTTCACTATAAGTGTATTTGCCAATCAGCTTTTATTTTTCAAGAACTATTTAATAAAATAATAATTATCAATATTTATTACGAGTATTTTATAAAAATAAAGTTTAGTCCCTTGGATTTCGTGAGATTGTTTTCCCCTCTACACTCGACGAAGTGAAGTTAACTGGTGAAGTGAAAACGCGTGCGGAATTTAACATACGAATGCCCTACTATTTTAGGATCCCTAAGGTCCGAATTAGCCAAGATAAAAAGTTCGGTTAAAAATATTTGGTCCAAATTCTTAGCGTCCATTATTTTTTATTACATTCTTTAAAAACTATAGCCTCATCATACTTAAAAACCGAAAAAAATGTCTTCAGCACTGGGGTAATTTTTCCAAAATCAACTAAATCCAATGTCGAAGAAACTAAGATTAAAATTTTCAGAATAAGACGATTTCAAGTAAAAAGCGTATTAATTTTTTTTATTCCTTTTAGTTTATAATTTAACAATGTTTAACGATTTAAGTTTTAAACAGACAACTTTGAATGTTTGAATGTGAAGAAATGACCTAATCCATTTTTAACGTTTTGAATGAAAAATGGGTCTATTTCATCTGCTTTAAATTTGAAATTGTACTTTTTAGAACGATTTGAATGTAAAGTTACATAATTTTGAATGTATTTTAATGTAAAATTGTCAACTTTCGAAATTGTTCAAAATTATACAATTTCCAATTCAAAGCTAAATATCTGAATTTAAAACATTGAAAGTTGAATAATTTTCGACTGAAAATGTATCAAATTGACAATGTGAAATCTCATTCGTTCTATCTTGTATTATTTCAAATTGGAAATATTAATAGTTAAGGATGTACATTATGTACAGGCAATCTCAAAAGTTGCCTACCTTTAAAATGATTTATAAAATCAACAAAAAAAGGTCTATTATTTATTTCTGTAAATCTTTATGGAGGCTCCTAAGCATACTTCAGGCGAAAATAATTAAGGTTAAAATTGTTTATTTAACAGTAGTTATTTAAAGGTTTAGTTTATACTTTTCTCTGTAGGGAAAAGTTAAAATTTTAATTTAATCGTAATAATCAAGGTCTCATTTTGTTCTTCGAAGGATTCTGTCAATTTCTATTTGGATTGATTTTATTTAAAAAAATGAATTGAGAAATCATACCGTTAATATTATTATGAACAATCATAGTTTAAATTTCAATTAATACCGCCCAAATCGAACTGTTGAGAATCCTTCAAAGAATGACACGAGGCCCTGATCATTAGAATAATATAAAAATGGTAACTTTTACCTAAATAGAAAGGAAAAACGAAACCTTGAAATAACTACCGTTAAATAAACAATTTTAACCTTAAGTATTTTTTGAAGTGTGCTTCGAAGCCTCTATCAAAATTTACAGAGGTTATTAATGGATCTTCTTTTGTCAATTTTATAAAACATTTTAAAGATAGGCAACTTTTGAGATTGATTGTACGTAGTGTACACCATTTACTTCTGAATTGTATAATATTGAACTTTTGAGTTTGAAATTGTTCCATTTGGAATGTTTAATTTTTAAGTTTAAACGTTTCAAATTTATAATTTTGTCGCAACAGACTCGTTAATTTGGAATTTTTACATTTTCTACCGTTAAAAGCTGCAATTTTACTAATGGTATACACTATTCAAATTTAATTTGCAGGCATCGTCTCGAGAAAGTCGATCAAAACGCCTCCGCTCCGCCAGAAGTTCAGACGAGGACCAAGAAGAAGCAGCACGTCGCGTGAAACAGATTAAAAGCGAAGACCAGCCACCAAGCACGCGATCTACTCGAAACAAGCAACCCCCTGTCAATGAGCATGCTTCCAGTTCTGCCGAGGAGGAAGTTGTTCTACCCAAGGCGGCGAAATTATCCTCAGTCAAACGAAAACACGAGAGCAGTTCCTCTCGACAATTTAAAAGACCCTCTTCCCTTCAGAGTCTGGAACCCGACCCCAAGAAGGCGAACATAGTTGATGAAACTCTCGAGGCAGACGAGACAATTGAGCAATCACTGTATGAAGACGCGATCGGCAAAGCTGTTCCCATTATGAACTCCACCATGAAGCCAACATCCGCTGCCAATCAAACTCGCACCATAAATCAAACTCCCGCAGCTAATGTAACCCGTAATCTCAATTCCGCTGCGAATGAAACCCGAAATTTGAATTCTGCTGCCAACGAAACCCGCAATCTTAATCCCACTGCAAATGAAACTCGGGTTATTAAATCGAACTCGAAGGAACCACTCGAGAGGATGATGAACGTAACTGTGGTTCTCGAGCCTGTAAGAAAAATGAACGAAACCGTCACAGTTTCGAAAGCATCAAAGGAAAGATCGAATTCTGGATCAGTTCCGAATTCCAGTACTATTTCTACTACGAGAAAAGTAACAGAAGCCACCAACGAACGAAACCACTCTCCGTTTTCTGTTCCTCTGTTGATTCCGAAGATCGCGGTTAGCAAACTGAACCCAGTTGTGGAATTAGATGCCTTAATGACTGACGACGACTCCTCCCCAGAGAGGAAACAGTCGAGAGGAAAGAAATTGCAGAAGTTACGCTCGGTTGCAAAAATAAAGGATGGTGAATCTGAGAGCGAAAAGGCACGGACTGGACCGAGGAGAATCACGAGGTCGAGTTTGATAAGTGATGATGAAGTGGACTGTACTCCGGGAAGAAAAGTTTTGGGTGATATGAATAGCGAGAGGAATAAGAAGGAAGCCAAAGGTGGATTTAAGTCGAATGCGTTATTTAGTCCTTATGCTAAGGAATCAGTGAGGAAGAGAGTTGAGGCTTTTGAGCAAGCGGTACTTGCGAGTCCGACTGTGGAAGAAACGGAGATGCGACTCACGCGGACGAAGACGAGGGCTCTGGCTGCAGCCAATGAAAATGGAGAACATGTGAGCAATCCTCCGACGAACACACAAAAACTGGCGAGGAAATCGTTGGCCAAGGCGAAACAGATTTTGAGAGCGAAAGACGCGAAGGACGTTGAAGAGTGTAAAGAGGTGAGGATAAAAAAAGGAAAATTTCCATTTTAAACATGTACCTGAAGTTCTGAACGTTGAAATGAACAAAATAATTTTTGAGATTTCTATTTTACCGAGAAATATTATTTCGACTGCAATTTAAATTATGCATTATAAATCTTTTTTTATATTAAATTATTTATAATATAAATGAACCAAAATTTTAGCACTTTTCCTGATTTGCAAAGTCATCAGTAAAAAATTTCGTTGATTTGAACGTTCAGAACTTCAACCACATGATTTTATTACAATTTATCTTAGTATATTTTTTATTAAATAGTGCAAACTTTATTTAAACACCTGGACTCCACAGTATTTCATATAGAAATGTCTCTTTCTTACATTTAAATGAGTATTGTCAAACTCGAAATATTATAATTGATAAATTTAAGCATTCAAAATGCATCAATTCCCAGTAAGAAATGATAACCAATCAATTTTTTTAACAGTGAAGAGTTCAGAAAAGAAAAAAAGAAAAATTAAGAAGTGTTCAAGATGTGGACATTTTAATTTAAAAAGACGATAATTTCTAATACATTTAATTTCAAAATCTAAAAAATTGGAGAATCCGAAAATGAAAAGCATTTAAAATTTAGCAATTTCAAAATTGAAGTATTATTAGTATTAAAGGACTTCTATCTTCAAAAAGTAAAAAAGATGCAATTTCAAACTTCAATCCTTAAATTTAAATCGTTTTCAATTTTGTAAATGTTTGGAATTGCACAAATAATATGAAATTGTCAGTCTTCTTTTATGTTATATACAGTGACCCTCCGTTTTAGTGCCTGTTTTGGCGCTGACGGTGGACCTAAATCAGGAGACACCCAAGTATTTTGTCTCCTGTTTTGTCATGCCTGACTATATCTCTATAATTTTAAATCTAATGTTTTTCAAAATCTCAAATTAAAAGATATATTTTTATTATTTTCTTTTAAATTTAAAATCTGAAAGGTTTCAAAGTACAAAATAAAATTATTTTAATTATGAAATTATATTCGGCAGATTTAAAAAGAAAGATTCAAACGTTTAAAAGTAACAAATTTCAAACTAGATTCCTAAAAATTTGAAAAGTTTGAACGTTTCTGGTTTAAAAAATTTCAGTTTCTTTTTTATTCCAAACGCTTTTAATTCGAAATTATTTAATTTTCATAGCTTAGAAATCATAAATTCCTGTAATTTAAAATTATTTAATTTTAATTGCTTAAAACACTAAAATTAATAAACAATTATTCAATTTAAAATCGAATAATTTTGAACAATTTGAATTGTTATATCCCTAAATTTTTTATTGTTTTGATCTAATATTATTCCATTTTTAACGGTGTCAACTAAAAAGTGTTACATTTCAAACTTATCAGAATTGCAATTCTCTCACTCTGAATGATTCAATGTTAGGCATATCTTTGTAATTTTTAATGTTTTGAATTGTTCACGTACTAATTTGGAATGTCTCGTCAAATTTAACGTATTTAATTAAAAATTTCGTAATTTGAATGCTTTTTGATAAAGTAAGTATTCAATTTAAACTATTTTAATTGAAAATTGTTGCAATAATTTGTGTATTTTTGAAATATATGAATTTGAAATTCTTTCTAATTTTGCAATACTTAAAATTGATCTTTTTCGACTTTGAATATTTCCAATTTCAATTTGTTTGCATTTTATATCAAAATTGTTTCAATTCATGTCTCCTCTTTTATTTTTATGTTTGCCTATATTGTTCATTGTGCCACTGGGATTCTGTGGGGCCTGTTTATCTAAACCCTTTCGGAAGGATAGAATGGATTTGTTCCTTTTGAAATTAGATTTTCTATTTTTTCAGAATCATCTAAACTCGGTGCAGAAACTTGTGCCAAATGATAAAGTAGTGCAAAAGCAGCAACAGAGAATTACTCCGAATAGTAAGATTCGACCTCCGATGCCTTCTTCTACGAGTAGGATTCAGGCGACTCCATCTAATTCACAAACTCTTTCCAATGTGAGTTTATTTTTATTTTCATCAACGAAATCAATTCTATATTCAATAGAATCACATCATTTTTTCCAATTTTGTGCGGGGATTTTATCATTTTTTTAAATATTCTAAACAAAAGAACATATTTGATAAATAAACCATTATAATTTCGATTAAATAATACCAATATGTATTAACACACATAATTTAAATCAAATAATTAAGTGATCGATTAAGTATAACTCATTATAATTTAAATTATAGTATTCAAAGGCAATGACGGGATCGCGCACGAATATCGTGACCAATGTAGATTCCTTCATTCAGACTAAAGGTTCAGCGCAAAAACCAAGCTCCGCTGATAAAATATCGGAAGAAAAGAGAAAAAAACAACAGGAGGAAGATGCAAAGAGAAAACGAGATGAGGTTTTGAAACTCCAAATGGAAGAAAAGAAGAGGTTCGTTTTATTTTATTTATTTATATTTTTCTTTGCCCTTTCAGGATTTTAAAGATTTAAGGGTATTTTAAAAGATTTAAAGAAATTTTCAGATTTCCAAAATTGTAAGGGACTTTAGAAGTGTATCAATTCTAGGGATTTCTACGGATTTCATGGGAATTTATTAGATGTTAGAGGGTTTCAAAGATTTAAACATTTTTAAAGGAACTTTAAAAGATATTAAAGACTTCAAGATTTGTTATAGAATTTCAAAAGATTTTTATTGATTTAACAATATTTAAGAGATGTTAAAAATTCCGAATGATTTTGAAGAATATAATGTATCTTAAAAAGTTCCGTAAAATATCATGACATTTATAGACATTTTTTAGGCTGATGGAAAATTTCAAGAGATTAAAAATTTTATCAGAAATTTCAAATGATGTAAGATTTTAGAAGATTTGAAAGTTTTCGAAGATTTAAAAAGATTTAGGAGTTTTCCATGATTTTTTTCAGGTTTTTTAAAAAGATTTCAACGGATTCAAAATATTTTAGGTTATTTTAAAAGATTCGAAAAGATTTTACGTGATTTTGTGAGAGCTGTCTATTGTATACCAGATTAAAAAAAATATTTGACCCTTCGATTTAATATTTACAAAATTGCATGACACTATTTTCCTAATATGTTTCAAAGTTTACGCTAGTATTAATACTATTTTAAATTTATGAAATGAGTCCGAGGCCTCTGGCATCATTGAAAAAATAATTCTTAGACAAAATTATCTTTCATTCTAATAGAAAGCGAGAGCAAAAGGAGAAAAAAAATAGACTTGCAAGGGAAGCCAAAGAGAAACAAGACATGGAGAATAGATTGAAAGCGCAAAAGGAGAAAGAAGAAAAAGCAAAATTAGTGCAACTGCAAAAAGATAAAGAGCGAGAAGAAGTTGAGAGGAAACGAATGGCACAACAACAACGTGCTCAGGTCTTTATAAATCTAGTGAATTTAATTATGCAATCATATAATATCTAATTTCGAAAATGAAAAAGGTGTAATTACATTATATTCTTTTTAGGAAAAGGAAGAAAGGAAAAAACAAGAAGAAATCTTGCGACAACAAAAATTGTACGAGCAAGAAGAAGCGGAGCGACAATTAGCAGAAAAACAACGTCGCGAACAAGAAGCTGAGAAACGAAGAATAGCGGCAGCGGAAGCGAAAGCTCACCAAGCTCAAAAAGAGAAAGCTCATGCTGATGCTTTGAAATCGAAGGCAGCTCAGCTCAAGGTATTCATTTATCTCATTTAAATTTATCAATCTTAAAACTGATCACGCATTTCAGTAAAAAACTATTTTATAATTGAAATACCAGGGACATTTTCTACTCCTTTTTACAATTATTTGGACAAAGGCTCTTAGCGCAACATTTTTCCTCTTATTTTCATTCTGAAAGATTTTAAATTGGTACATTTTATTCATGTGAAACTGAATAATGATTTTCATCAATATCTTTTTTTGAATTTAAATTAATTCAAGTTTTCCTAAAATCATATTTAGAAACTTAATTCCAAATATTTCTGAATATTAAATATTTTGTTGGTATTTTTAGAAACAAGCATTAGCACAAAGTAAGCAACAACAACCAAATAGCTACAAAATCGATAGTGAGCCGGACAGTGACTCTGATGATGAGATGAGGCCGAAACATGAAATTCCTGTTTGGGCTAAGCGTAAGTATCTATTATTAAAAATAAGTTTCCTTGAAAAGTTAAGATCTTTTCATCAGTGGTTTTTCAAGTGCAGTTTCTTTTAAGTTTTTCCATCGTGACAAATTTTTTTTATTATTTTGTGATATAAATTTTCAATGATTGTTCGATTTGGCATTTACATACATTTTTTATATTACATCATTATATGTA
>NC_046666.1:81955617-81979447 GCF_010883055.1 Belonocnema kinseyi | reverse complement strand
TAACCACCTATCTCACGGTTGTGAGACGTGGTTATGGCTGAAATTTTACCGCGATTTCGCTGGAAGCGGGTGCAATTATTCAGATTAGCACCCGCTCCCGGCAAAATATATATATGTATTTATTTAACTTTTTCTACTAATTTTTACTGATATTTCTACTAATCTTTAATTGGTATATTTTTTGAGTTTAATACTTTCGTATTAATCACATACGTGGGTAATAGAAAATTAAGATTAGTCAAGAGGTACCTATAATTTTTTTTTTGGGTCGTTGCAAACAAAAATTGAAAATTTTAGTTGCATTTGTTTAGAAATAGGAAATTAAAATATAACTCAAATTTCCACTCTATCATGCCTCCATGTACGAATTCGCGTACAAAACTTGAGAAATTAACGATCAAAAATGTTGTGAATGATTTATATTCATACGAATCATTTGTATAAAGTTTAGGAATCTAAAAATTATGAATAGATATAAATATTCTAGTTCTCAAGGTGCTTAATTATGTTTCAAAGGCTGTCCCGGATGTTTTGTTTCAACTCTGTGACAGGCATATTTTACGATAGAACTCGGAAAAAATCACTTTAAAAATCTAAAAAAAAGTTATGATTTTCACCCTGTGTAAGTGCTCAAAAAAGCACATGGGTGTTAATTTTTCGTAGTTATCAAAATTTCACAAAAATGCGCAGCTTATGAGTTGCGTGTTACGGAATTAGACAACACTTTTTCAATCATTGAAGATGCGCGTCAAACTGGAGCCAAATTGAGTACGAAAAAAAATACTTTTTAGGATTTGAAACGTTTTTTACGTCCATAATACTTTAATGCTAAAATATATATTTTATTTATCTATTCAAATAAAATATTTTTGAAATTAACTATAATAAAGTACGATGGTGTGTATTTTCGCATTGAAGATTCTTTAATTAAAATTTGAATAAAGATTTTCATTATGTTATGTATATTATAACAATTATCACTGTCTTTTTGCAAAGAGTTCTGAATTGAAGAAAGAATATTATTTTTCCATTGATTTCTGTAGGTAGTTTTCTTTTGTATGAAATGATTTACAAAAAATTAATCGTAATATTATTGTGCTATTTTAAAATGATTGCAGTGGAAAACTTCTTATCAGAAGTTTGTGAAAATTAAACATTTTGTCTTGAAAATGTTTCAAATCGAATAATATACGACAATTTCAAATTTTATCCCTAAAAATTGAGCAATTTCTAAATTATAAGTTGTAAGGTGAAGTTTGCACATATATGTACAATTGCGTGTTAAAGATTTTTAAAACGTAACTGCTTAGAATTTAACAATATTTGACTGTAGAATAAAAGTTATTCAAATATTTAAATTTCATGATTTGAAATTTTACTTGCGCAATTTCAACATATGAATGAACATATTATATTTTACATAATTAAAAAATAGTTTTAAACGATTTAATTATCAACCCTGAATTAAACACTTGTAAACTCGAAGAAAATTATAAAAATGATAGGATTTAAAAAAATTTTAAAAAGTGAAAAAAATAATTTTTTTAAAAACGTTCAGTATGTATATATTAAAAATACAAGAGCTCCAATGTCAGAGCAGTTTCGTGAGTTGTCTCGCACTGTCTTTTCAACTAAATCGGTCTCTGGAAACGTAAACAGTCTGTCGTAAACTGGTGGCGATGCATTGTTGACACTACCTATACGCTGATATAGAAAAAATAATAAAAATTGTAAGCATTTAAAATTAAATATTCGGAAATCAGAACTTTGAACTATGAAATGGTAGAACATTGACAATTTTTTATTTTTTATTATCATTTAAAATCGTCATGATTCAAAATTATACAACTCAATAACTTAAATGTGAAACATTTTATATTAAAAAAATTGGAAGCCTTCTGAATAAAAGATTTTTAAAAATCTCGTTTAAAAAAAAAATATTTTAACACGTGCAACAATATCCAATATGTGATGTGAAAGTAAAGGTAAACTTTTTATTTACTTTGAATTTACATTCTAAATTTGCATTTCAGCTCATTATCGGCAGAAGCATTTAGCAATGCAGGAGTACGTTCCAATGCAAGCAATAATGCGAATCTTCGACGTGAAAAAGTGCACTCCAGATTTGTCTGAGTTGTTCCAGGGAATTGACAAAAACAGATTGAAGCGTACGTCCAGTGCAATTTGGAAAACACCCCCTCGTTTCTCCATGATGGAAGCACTAAATTAGTTGTCACATTGGCGTTCGCAACAAAATTATCATATCCATCGCGGCGGTACGAATCTTTCAAGACTTTTGAAGATCGCTCAACGTTTCGTACACCAACGTCTTTTATCTTCAGTATTTTATATTTTTTTCTGAAAGTTGAAAGGCGTCTAGTTTTTTAGCGTATTGTACCAGAGTCGCTTCGAATTTTGCTACGCTTTTTAAGTCTTTGCGACGCTTTTAGAAAAAAAATTTGTATGTAGAATACATGATGTCGAATTGAGACATTTTTAGGGAACGACGTTCTTGATAAATTTATAATATATTGATAAGAAGAAACGACTAAAATAGTGAACTATAAAATTGAGAAATCTATTTAGAAATCAGATTTAAAATTGCAGGCGTAGCGAACTTAGAGGCGACGTACTTCGCACGTTTTACACCTTTTATTATCGAAACAATGTATAGGAATAGTTTGTTTCTCAATAAACACTTGTTATTTAATCGAATATCCAAGCGGTACTGTTGTGCTTCAACGTTAGATTAATAAGACTTACTTTTAGAAAGCTTTTCGAATTTTAGATTTCAATTTGCACGACCAGTGGAAATATAGACTTGAAGGTACCTTCTGCGCATTTTAATCTTCTGGGTGCGTAATGTACGAAACTGTTCTTCCATTGCTGGAAAGAAAATTTATTCTGTATTCTGACGATTTGTATGAATATGCGGCTATAATATATAATCATGTAAATATGATTATAATTCTGGACAAAGTATTTCTTTATTTTATCTTATAGACTCTTTTGAAAAAAGAGATCAAAATAGTCAATTAGTAAACATACTTGCTCCTTATAATTGAAGGTGCGTCCGGTGTTTCCACGTGTTTTAAGTCATCTGTTTTCAGGTAATTGTACACGAAAATCTAAATGTTTCAAACAGGCGTTAATTACGGTGTGATTGAAATGGCTTCAACCCAAAAGTGCGAACACCAAGAATGTTTCCCCTTGGTTTTGTATCTGGGATCTATATCTGTTTTTAAATATTAGCGATTCTAGAAACGTATCATTTTTTGGATTATTTCTTTCCCTATTTCAAAAATTCAATCATTTGAATAGATTGGTTCAGAGTAAACCACAAATAAAAATGTATTTGTTTTTCAAAAACAGCCAAGTCAAAGATTCTGTTTTTTTTTTTGTTTTTTTTGTATCGAAAAGTAGTTATAAGACATCCCACTTACAAAGGCAACAAAAACACTTGCTATTCGCACCGTTGGGTTGAAGTTAATTCTTTGGAAGAAGTTGATTTCCAATTTTTCACGAGAGTAGATATTTTTGAGGTTTTATAATTTAAAAACTCCCTACGCCCTAGCGTAAAATATAAATTTCGGAAAATCAGAATTCAGACCAAATTTCCTGTTTTTCTTGATTTACTTTAAAATTATTGAATGTATTGAACACATTTTTAAATGAATGTTTTAGATTTCAATGAAATACATCTTTTTTGTTCTTTTAATTTTATTTAAACCCTTCTCGCGAAAAATCGAAAGAGGGTGAAAAAAAACTTTTTGTTGATATTTAAAAAATGAGTGGGCATTTTTAATTTTACTCGAGAAAATGGAGAAAAGTTAAGTTTCACTTAAAATTCTGAAACTTATTTATTTTTTATTCTTGACAGATTATTGTCTATTAATATTCCATACTTTAATTGTTAAAGAATTTTTTTAATATCAATAACTTGCACAGTTTAACGTGAAATAATCTAATTGGGGCGGTTAAAATATTGTATGTAACACAGGCATGATTTACGCGGTTTATCAGCTTTTTTTTAGTTCTGAAAGTAGCTGTTTACAAAACAGGAGAAGCGAGAGCTAGTGCTCAACTTATTCGCAGTCACCCCTGTACTATTATGGCCGCATAAACCTACCTTCAAATGTCAGCCGAGATAAATTTGTAAATCATACCTTTGTTGCATAAAGTATTGTGCAAACATTTGACATTTTTTTATTCTTTCTAGAAAGCAATTCCATGTCAAATCACCTGAAGAATTTTGTCTATTGTTAGTAATTTTCATGAAAATTTTAGTATCAGTTCTCATAGGCGTTGAAAAAAACCCTAAAATAATGTTTGAAAAATTCAAAAAATTTAGGAGACATTAAAAATTAAAATTTGTTTGTCCTTTTATTACAACTGTTTTGACCGGCGATTTTAATAATATGAAGATGTATTGTTTTAATTCATAAAAAACGTAGTTTTGAAAGAATATTATTTGAAAAAATTATTTAAAAATCTTTGGATTTTTCAAAAATATATTTTTAAACTGAATGTAAGAAAAATCCATTCAATTTGGGTTTATTTTTTTATAGATAGCTTACAATGTATTAGAGAGCCCTGTAAATATAAAAATAGGATCTCCCTCAGTTTGCCATAAATAATTTTTAAAAATGTAAGCAGATTTAATTATTTCTCGAAAACTAACGGAGATCTAATTTTTATATTTAAAAGTCTATTATGCCATCTATAAAAAGAAAGAAAATCAAATAGGTTTTTTCTTCTGAAAAAAATCAGTTTAAAAATTTATGTTTGAAACATTCAAAAAGTGTTTGAAATTTTGTTTTCGACAAATGTTTCTTCAAAACTGCGTCTTATTATGAACAAGTACAAAATAGATCTTTATTTGATTAAAATCATCAAAGTTACGAAAGTTAAAAAAGGAACTCGAATTTTGAATATCCTATCTTTTTTGAATTTTTCAAAAATTATTTTAGGGTTTTTCTTTCAACACCTAAGAAAGTTGATTAAAATCACTAACGCTAGATGCAATTCCCCAGATTATTTGACATGGAATTTTTCTATAATAAAAATAGCAACATAAAAAAAGTTCAAAACTTTTCCAAATAATAGACAAAAGTTCAAGTTTTCTGTAATTTTGGTTTGTTTTTCGTGCTTTAGTATTTAAAAAAATATCCTACCACTAAGCACAAAAAAAATTGAAATAGATTTTCTTTAAATTACTTATTGTGAAATTTGGGATAAGAATCCCAAAGTGATTTTGAAAAAATATCGAAAAATTGTTTTACTTTAATTTTTTATTTTTATTTGGAAGGGTTGTTTCAGTGAAAAAATTAATATAGAAAAAAATATTTTTCATTCAAAAAAATTTGCAAAGCAAACAATAATGCTGAAGTAAATTAAGAAAAACATGCATCAGGGGATTTCATTTTCTGAAATTTGTAATTTACACTATGTCATAAGGCTTACATCTTTTAGAGAAGTATCGAGAATAACGTCGCTTCGTAGTGTAGATTGAGTAGGAATTTCGTAATATTTTCCGAGAACTGAGTCTTCTAATCGATGTCCCCAAAGGGCGAATCTCTCTTCCTCTGAAACTTGTATAGTTAATTCGGGATCGTCAGATTTATCTTCCGATTTTTCTTCTTTTTCACCACCGCGAAGAACCTTTTAAGTTTTTTTCAATACTTTAGTAGCAATAATACTCCGGGGCCTAAAATAACTTCGAATTATCGAAAATAAGAATATAAACGCACATAATGCGTTTAAGTACGTTCCATAAAACGTAATATGAATTTCTCTAAAAAATGAGACTATTTCTGATGAGGGCTGTATGAAACCTTTTTTTTGTGCATTTTTAAGGTCATGTGATGAGTGGGTCACGTGATCAGATTCCTACCGTAAGGGCACTTTTTTTATTTCACAACAAATTATGAAAAAAATGTAAATACATTTGTTGTCTTTTTTTAGTTTTTTCTTATTTATTATCCCACATAGATCCTGATAGATACTAATTTTGAACTTAGAGTAAAATAAATTCTGTTTTAGAGTATCAGATAGACCTTTTACAGAAGATACTTTTATTTCTGTTTTCACGGTCTAAATAGCTCCCAGATAGGCCCGGATAAACATACACTGTGGGATTTTCCCAGGCAGGGCCCGGATAGACCATGATCGATACAAATTTTGAACTTAGTGTAAAATAATTTCTGTTTTCGTTTATCAGATATAGGTACCAAAGACCCAGGCAGACACTTCTATTTCTGTTTTTACGGCCCAAATAGGTCCCAAATGGGCTCGGATAAACATACAATATAGGATTTTCCCAGATAGGTGCCGGATAGACTCTGATAGATACTAATTTTGAACTTAAGTGTATAATAATTGTTGGTTTCGTGTACCAGATAGGTTTCCGATAGACCCAGGGTCGTATCTGGTTCCTATCAGATTCTATCGGGCATTTTAAGCAGAGTAGATAAGGAAATATTGTTTTGAGCGCGTAGTTCTTAAAAATAGTAGTTAGAAATTTGGCAGGTATTCCGAAATCAGCAGCAATGTTCTTCTTCCTTTGAACTCATTTCTCGACAAATTGAATAAATTTTACTTTCTCCGTTAAAGATACTGTTATATATCTCATCTTTTCCATACTTTTGAAAGCGTTGAGGTCTTAGTCCTATTTAACACAGGACTGCACAAGCACATAGCCTTTATTTACATTAGCAGCACCACTTTTGCAAGAAATTTGGAAAACTTTCCTTTTTGCATGGGGCGCCTCTTACTCTCAGTATATCAAAGAATATAAATTATATACCAATACAAAAGTTCTATGGACAATTTACGTTGTGCCGCTTTTACTTCAAACAATTCCTGATATAAGCACACTCAGTTAACGCTATATCTAGAATTTAAGTCCTCGTCATTTTTATGGTGCGATGACCGTGGGACCGAGAGTCAGTCACGCGTGACAAAGAGCACGAGGGCAGTACCCTCAGGGCGTTAGTTACGTCAGCTGTTAGCATAAGTCCAAATGGAACAGAGCTGGTTCATGCGACCCTGGCTGTTTACGTTTGGATTCCCCCGATTTATGCTGAAGGCCATTGCAAGCCATGCCCAAAACCGTACTTACATTGGGAGTTGAGTGTATTTACACGACATAAGATTTCGAATTTTGAACTTTCATCTTGATGGTTGAAATAAAAATGATGATATTTTTTACCTTTAAAGTTGTAAAGCTCGTCGATTTTTCCACATCTGGAGGAATTCTGTAATCTGTCATATAATTCTGAACCGGAATATTTGGTAAAATTGGCATCCATGGTTTGAAAGTTCCTAAAGTTGAAATATAACGCCCACCTAGTGTCCAAATTTTAATTGAGTGATCGGAACTCCCACTAGAGACACAATTGTTATTCAGGGAAGCTTCGACAGAAATTAACAGCATTTTTAGTATCTTATTTATAAATTAAAATAGGGAAGAGGAGGTTACGTTGGCGCAACTAAAAAAAAAAACAAATTATACAACCGTAAATAATGCGAAAATGTAATTTAGGTAGCTTGATATTTTGGCCAAAGTTAGTGAAAGAAAATTTCTTAATCAAAAATATATAGAATAGGTTAATGTTATTTTTTCTGGAGTACTAACATGCGTTGAGTTATCCGCCACTTGTGCGGTTTGGCACACTATTACCTGGTAATAAGCGTTGAATATAGAATAATTGATATTTTCAGATTTCAGCGTAAAAATGAAAATTATTCTATTATTTTGAATGCGCGATTGTTCCATCTGTCTAAAATGTCATTATAAGAATAGGATATCTCCGAAACTAATTTATTTCTATTTCCACAGCGGCGCCGCATAGGTTCCTATTCCCCAAAAGAGATTGTGTTTTCAATATCTTTAATTCCTTGTAATTTTACCGACAGATAACCTCACAGAGATGTCTTCTATTCCCCAAAAGTATTCAATTTTTGAGATGATTAATTTCCTTCATGTGGAATATAATTTTTGAAAATTTAATCTTAATCAATTCAAGTCCGCCTCTCTAGAGTTAAAATTATTTTAATTCTCAGATTTAACTATATTTCTTTAATGGATTTTTAACACGTTTAAATAAATTGTCAAAATATAAATAAATATAAATTTGCATATTTTGCGAATTTAAAAGTTATAAAAAGATTTAATAATGAAAAATAGGTTAAATAAATGCTTTCATTAAATTCTACTAAGTCGATTGAGAGGAATAGGATTTGCACTTTTTCTGTTCCCGTTGTAGGATTTTTAGACGGAGAAAAATCGCGTGTTCAAAGGAATACAAATTCTTAATTTTTCTGAATTCAACGTTTATTAATGGGTACTGTTGTGTTTATATTGCAATATATTAATGAGTAGTTGAATTACATATCTTGCATTTAAATTATGTAGCTCACTGTAATATGCTATTTTCATTTCATGTAAATTTAGAGGTAACATATGGCGGTAATCAAATTTCTGAAACCAGTCAATTCGCCACGATTCGTCAGCACGAATACAGTTAAAGCAAATATCTTTGGTTAAAGATTCAGTCAAATTCGTGAGGTATATATAGTCAAGGATGTGGGCATGAAAGTTCCGTAGGTCAGTGGTTAATCTTTTCTAACCATGAGCTTAAAAATCAGATGTTGTAAAAGTGTTGTAATAGTCAAATGAATAAAACATGTGAGTTTCATTGCTTGAAAAATTGACTGTGAATTTTTGATCAATTGCATAATATTATACAAGAATTCGGACGATAGGATTATTTACAATAGTCTTTAGCTATTGTAGTTTTTTGTAAATGAGGGTGCGCCAACTTATAGCCTCCGTGCCAACATGCCCTTCTCTCCCCTAAATCTAACCTGATAATTATTCTGGCTCCTGGTACAAATTGAATGGAATTAATAGATTTTGCGTGTCCTCGTACTGATGATACTAAAAGTGGAAGGGGTTGATCCCTAACGGCTCTTTTTGCTCCCCCGTTTATCCTGTCTTTCCAGAGGAAGGGAAATTCGAGTCTTAAAGCACACATGTTAATTTTTGGAGGATCAGCAAGCATATAATTTTTAAGCAACCAAACTTTTATGTATCCGATCTGATGTCCTGTTATTAAAAATTCATTTTCTGGGTCAGTAGTTAAAGATCTAACAAAGTCTTCACGTTTGTGAATAGCTGAGAATGCATTTAAAAATCCAGCCCCAGGATGATGGTTCCAAATTTGAATTAATCCAGATTCAAGGGCAACCAGCAAAGTTCCAACATCTGCAGCCGTTGGTCTCGAATTTAAAAACAAAACATCAGAAATGGCAATGCCTGATATCGTATCACCCAAATTGGAAGTTGGTTGTTTGGATTTTTTTAGTTGATCCAGCGATTGAGTTCTAACAGTTCTTCTAACGAAGATAAAAAAAAAACGTTTTTGAAAGGTACATTTAATTAAGCAATTTAAATTACAGTTTTGATTAATTAAATATGTAAATTTTATTTATTAAATTCAGTAAACTATTGTAAAATTATATAATACAACAACCCGTTTTTTGATTGATATGGACTTTTTATCGACCTTCCCAATTTCACCGGTGGGTCTTTTTTAAATTCTATTGCACGCCTGAAAAATGGAAGTGAAAATGATTCCTTTGCTTTTATAGATTATTCTATCATTTTAATTGATTTTTTCAAAGTTTTGCCTTCCAGATGGATCGCTTGCTTGATAAATTCTATAAGGTTGACCAGTTTCCAATCGCCAAAGAATTATTTCTCCATTATAAGAAGCAGTCGCTAAAGCTTGTGGATGTCCCATCGAAACGCAAGTGATATCTTCAGTGTGTCTGGCTTCCCAGTATGATTTGTGAGTTCCAATTTCCGTTTCTGTAAATTCTGTGATGAAACGATTCCAGCCGACACACAAAATTCGGTTGTCGAACCACGCCAAGCCAGTTACTTCACTATTTTTTAAATTATTAATAACTGAATAAACAAATTTTGAAATTAAAGAATTTAATGGCCTCGAAAGAGTATTCATCTTTGAAAAATAATAATTTAAAGTTGTTACATTTTATGCTGATGTAATTAATACGATTTAAGAAAAGTTGCAAGTGAATGCTATAGATTTTAAATGCAAATGATTGTGCACCCAGTGGGCACAAAATTTGGTGACGTCTTTACGACATCTTTACGACAACTTTACGACATCCTATGTCCATGTCGTTTCGGTGTCTTTGCGATATCGTAAAGACATCGTCACATCATACGACTTATTTACGATATCGTAAAGACACCTTAACGGCGTGGACATAGAATGTCGTAACGCTGTCGCAAATATGTCGCAACGTTCGATTGGACAATAGTATAGGCCCGGTAACAAGCGTTGAATCCAGATAATTTAAGAATTTGTATTCCTATGAATACGCGATTTTTCCTCCGTCTAAAAATCCCCCAACGGGAATAGAAAAAGTGCAAATCCTATTCCTCTCAACCGGCTTAGTAAAAATGAACGAAAGTATTTATTTAACCTATTTTCATGATTAAATATTTTTATAACTTGTGAATTCGAAAAATATAAAAATTGATATTTATTTATATTTTAATAATTTATTTAAAAGTCTTAAAAAATGCATCAAAGAAATCTATTTAAATGGATGAATTAAAATAATTTTAACTCTAGAGAGGCAGATTTGAATTGGTTAGAATTAAAATTTCAGAACTTATATTTCGCATGAAGGAATTTAAACAACTTATTACACATGTTTTATGAACTAATTAGAAGGACTTAAGTAAAATCAAAATATGACCACTTCTGAGGAATAAAAAAAAAATCTCTGTGAGGTGTGTTACCGGTACAATTTAAAAGGAATTAAATATATTGAAAACACGTGTTATAAACTAAAATTGAATTCTTAATTTGAGATTATTATTACTATTGTATAGAATGTTCTAGAATTTGAAATGCGTATGCGTGAGAATAGAAAGGATGCCGGGGAGTTTTCCTTGTTGGTTCATGTGAACAGTTATTATTGTCTTCAAGACTACTGAGTCTAACTTGAGTGCGTAGAAGTGATTTGTCTTCGCGAAATTGATTAAAAGTGATCGTCCGTTGCTCGGCTGCACCATAGCCTCACAATCTGTTCGGAATTATCGCGCTTTTGAACTTTATGTAATTTTTACTTTTAAATATTAATAAACCGGTAATTTTATATTGTTTACTCGCTCAAGCCATTTCTGCTCCCCCCACTCTTCATCCAGACATATAGTTCAATAGTGCATTTAATAAAAATTATATATATAACAAATCAGAAGTGGGATGGCGAGCGAGTTGAATTAAGAGGAATTCCATATGCGCGTACGGTAGTGATTCGCAAGAAAAAATGGCGGACGAATTTGACTAGTTTCAACAGGAAATATGAAATTCGGGACACGTCATTATAGATATGTCGCATATATCAGAGGATGAAGAAAGGATTGCGGAATTGGAGACCGAGGTTGAAAGGCAAAGGATCCAAAAGGCCAGAGAAAAACAAATCTTCGAGGCTGATGCAAATCGGCTGAGGACGACGCTAGAACAAGTTTAGAAGGAAGGTGCTATGGCGGAACCACGAAGGGCTGGGAGCGCCTCTAGTAGTGAGCATCCCGATGGAACAGGCAGTATTGCTGATTGCAGCGGTCGTGGCACGCGTACTTGCATCAATAGAGGGCGCGTTATCACAATTGCATACCTCTATTGCAACACAAGCACAGTAGCAGCAAGAAATGACAGGCAGATGAGTACAGCCGATTATCGGAGAGCAAAAGAAGAGGATAGGAGCAGCACATCGAATATATTTTCAACTACAGGCAGTACGACATGTTATAATTGTAAGTCAGTTGGTCATATTTCTAGAAATTGTCCAAACCCGCGTAGAGAGGTAAGATGGTACTTATGTAAACAGATAGCGCAGGTAGCTTCACGGTGTAAGAATGAAGAGAAACATAATAAAGTGTCGAATGAATTGAGTGTGTCAAAGAATGAGGTAAACGCTGTTTCTAGTGAATTTCAAAACAAGGAGTCTGATAAATTTATTCGTGGAATTCATATGGGTGAGGTTAGGCTGTGCGCTCAAATTGATCCTGGTGCATCGATATGCACTATTTGTGCCTCAGTGGTTCTCAATGAAAATTTATCCGTGATTCGAAATAAGTCTAAATGAGGGGGATTTGGAAACAGTGAGGTTATCTCACCTGGAATAGTAACTCAAACAGTCGTTCTTGATCATTTAAAACCTAAAGAAATTGATTTTTGGATAGTGCCTGACACAGCTCAAGAGTACGATATAATTTTATGTAGAACTTTTATAGAAGCTTTAGATATTTCCTACACGCGTATTGGATATGAACTAAACTTCATGAATGTAGATCCTAGTATTTTCGAAGATTATGAAGTTGGGCGAAGGTGCTTCATTACAGGAGAGAATAAGGAAATAGAGCCAGGTACAGTTAACTTCATTAAAGTTTGCTCAGATATAGGAGTTCTTGAATTACCGATCACAAATTTTCGAGACAAGAAAATAAAAATAAAAAAGGGACAGAAAATAGGGGGTGATATACTCGCAATTGAGGAAGCACCTATAAGGCTAAAACGCCATAAACGTTATCAAACGCGGAAGTTTACACGGACAAACAAGTCACGTTTTTACAAAGGCAACAATTTATTAACTTACTCGAAGAAAATTTTGATTGCATCGCGAGTGATATTATTGATTTAGGTTGTACTAATAAAATCAAAATGGAGATTCAATTGAAAGAAGGAGCAAATCATTTTTAATCAAAGCCATACCGCCTTAATGCTAAAGATCGCCCAGACTTAGACAAAATCGTTCATGAATATAAAGAAGCTGGCATTGTTTCAGAAAAAAATTCTGAATTCGCGAGTCACTGATGGTGGTAGACTATCGCAAATTGAATCAAATAGCAAAGCCGTATAATTTTCCGATACCTAACTTTGATGATTTGATTGAGAAAGTTTATGGGGCGCGGTATTTTGCAACGTTGGATCTGGCATCGGGTTATCTGCAAATACCTATGAATGAGAATTCACGCGACAAAACCGCTTTCATAACCGAGACGCAAACGAGCGAGTTTAATAGGGCAATGTTCGAGTTGGTAAATGCTCCGATGAATTTTGCCAAACTAATGCATCGAGTTTTAGGGATTATCCAAAGGAAGGGTATCGCAATAACCTTCTTTGTCGGCTGTGGGTTTAGGTGCGCTTTTATTACAAGCTGATAGGCAAGAAGATCCTTTAAGATTGGTGTACGCTATTAGCAGAAAAACCACTGAGACCGAACAACTTTATCACTCAAGTCGTCTTGAGTTACTTGCAATTGCATGGGCTCTCCGACGCCTACGGAATTTTCTAATTGGAATTACATTCGTGATAATAACAGATTGTCAATGTTTAATTAATATGAATGCATGGAAAACTCAAAATCCTCAAATTTCCCGAAGAAAATTTTCAATTCAGAGAAATTAAAGATCAGATTTTGACTATTAAAACACGCGATGATGAAGACCTAATTTTTCAAAGAAGCGATGAAAAAGCGTTAAAAAATATCGAAATTCTAAGAAAACCTGAAAGCGAGAGAACGAAGCTAATGAAAGACAAGGTTAAAGATTTTGTTCTGCGGGATGGTTTATTGTATAAACAACTCCAAAAGGGGACTCGAGTTAAATAATTGTTTTATGTTCCCAAACATATGCGAAAATCTATAGTTCTTAGGTATTATGACTTGCACAGCCATTTTGGAGTTGATGAAACGGTCAGTCGAATTACGGAGCAGTTCTATTTTCCGGAACTGAGGCGTTATGCAAAGATGCACATCCGAAATTGTTTGGAGTGTATTCTTGCTAAGAATAAAGTTGGAAAGAAAGAAGGGGAATTGCCCCCTATTCCACCAGGCCCTAGGCCTTTTCAAATTGTACATCGCGACCACGTAGGACCATTTCCTAAAACCTCTCGTGGCAACCAGTATGTCATTGGTTTCATTGGCAATTTAAGGAAATTCGCAAGTTTAAAGTCTGTTAAAAAAGTAACTGCTGTTAGCATAATGAAGAAAACTCGAGAATTTGTAGAATTGTTTGAAGCGCCGAAACGTCTAGTTACCGACAGAGGGACGTTTTTCACGTCTAAAAGTTTCCAAAGTTTCTGTCTTAAGCTTGGGATTAAGCATACGCTTAATTCCAGTCGTCACCCTCAAGCGAACAGATTGATAGAGAGACTGAATAGTACAATTATTCCGTTAATGAAAATTGCCACCCAAAATGGAAATACAAATGATTGGGATTTGCACGTCAAGAAAATCGAGGGCGATTTAAATTCTACTGTCAGTAAGTCTCTAGTTATCAGTCCATTCGAAGCTTTATTAGGTTACATACCCAGATTTTACGAGGACGAACTTATAAAAGTTGCAGAAGCTAGCGAAACATACACCCACCCTAGCGAATTACAAGAAAAATTGCAAGAGAGAATATTGTCAGAACAAGCGAAATACAAATTTTATTCTGATTCTAAGAGTAACCAGACTGTAAAATATGATTTAGGAGACATTGTATTTATCAAGGGAAATCCTATTGCCACAGGGTTCTCTAAAAAGCTTCAGCCAACTTATAAAGGGCAATTGGTCGTTATTAGTATTGAGCCAAGTGACACGTATAGACTTAAGAAATTGAATGAATGTCGTGATAGAAATTTTCAAACAACGGCCCATGTGAGCCAATTGAAGCTGTGGAGAGACTCAAATTGCGAGAATGAGAGTGACAATGAGTCAAATGTGAGCGAAAGTTCACATTAAAGTAAACAGAGTGAGCATGTCGAAAACGAGAATTCAGATTCAGCAAGCGAAAATCGTAACCAGACTAAAAAAATTGCTAAAAGCTGTGTAAGAAAAATTATTTGTATTAAGCTGTCGTCGAAAATAAGCCAAAAGTTTGGAGGACCAAACTTCGCATAGGATTGCCGATTGTTACAAACTAAAATTGAATTCTTAATTTGAGATTATTATTACTATTGTATAGAATGTTCTAGAATTTGAAATGCGCATGCGTGAGAATAGAGAGGATGTCGGGAAACAAATGACGAGGGAGAAGTAGGTTTTGAGCTATGGCCGCGAGAGTTTTGGCAGTGTGCTGCGTGAACAAAGGGCTACTTCAGCGAGAAGGAGTTTTCCTTGTTGGTTCGTGTGAACGGTTATTATTGTCTTCAAGACTACTGAGTCTACCTTGACTGCGTAGAAGTGATTCGTCTTCGCGAAATTGATTAAAAGTGATCTCCGTTGCTCGGCTCCACCATAGCCTCACAGCCTTTTCGGAATTATCGCGCTTTTGAACTTTATGTAATTATTACTTTTAAATATTAATAAACTTGTAATTTTATATGATTGACTCGCTCAAGCCATTCCTGCCCCCCCCCCACTCTTCATCCAGACATATATTTCAACAGTGCATTTAACAAATATTATATATATAACACATTTTCCCTTTGGGAGAATACAAAACCGTGTGGCGGTCGCTATGGAAATAGAAGTGAATAAGTTCCGGAGGTATCTTATTTTTATGGTGGCATTTTAAAGAGATGGGAAAATCGCACATTCAAAATAATAGAATAATCTTCACTTTTGCGCTGAAATCTGAAAATATTAATTTTTCTCTATTCTACGCTAATAACCGGGTGATACAGCGAGGTCACTTTATTCCCGAATGATAAGGAAGAAAACTCTCATATCTACAAATATGAGACTGATGGAAGGCATGAAACGGTGCAAATTACAGAGACCTCTGAAAAGTGAAAACCACGTCCCCAAATGGGACAGATCCATTGCTTTTCGATGTTGACCTCATCCCTTTCCAACATGTCCCAAAAAACAACCTTTAAACGAGTGTATAAAGTGTTTTGCAGTATATTAGTCGAAAATATTAATTTTGTGTATTTTTTTTTAACACATCATTTTTAGTGGTCAAATTAATTTTATCGCAAATTATCGGTATCCTCGCCAAATAAACTATTTTAATTAGCCAATATGAAAGATGAGAAAGGTTGATTTAATTTTTTTTTCTAATGTGTCCCCTAAGGGTTTACATTTTTCTTGTACCTTCTTCCCTTTTCCTCTACGAACCCCCCACACACTTACTTGATGGTGGAAGGGGTCCTACAGTACAAGGTGCTCGGTAATAAGCGTAGAATAGAGAAAAATTAATATTTTCAGATTTCAGCGCAAAAGTGAAGATTATTCTATTATTTTGAACACGCGATTTTTCCATCTGTCTAAAATTCCACAATAAGAATAAGATACCTCCTAAACTTATTCACTTCTATTTCCATAGCGACCGCCAAACAGTTCTCTAATCTCCCAAAGAGAACGTGTTTTTAAGATATTTAATTCCTTCTAATTTTACCGGTAACCCACCACACAGAGATATTTTTTATTCCTCAGAAGTGGTCCTATTTTGATTTTATTTAATTCCTTCTAATAAGTTCACGAAATATGTCTCATAAGTTTTTTTAATTCCTTAATGCGGAATGTAAATTCTGAAATTTTAATTCTCACCAATTCAACTCTGCCTTTCTAGAGTTAAAATTATTTAAATTCAAACATTTGCATAGATTTCTTTGTTGCATTTTTTAAGATGTTTAAATAAATAATTAAAATATAAATATATATAAATTTTCATATTTTTCGAATTTATAAGTTATAAAAAGATTTAATAATGAAAAATAGGTTAAATAAGTGCTTTCGTTAAATTTTACTAAGTCGATTGAAAGGAATAGGATTTGCACTTTTTCTATTCCCATTGGGGGATTTTTAGACGGAGGAAAAATCGCGTATTCATAGGAATACAAATTCTTAATGTTTCTGAATTCAACGCTTGTTACCGGGTGGGTTCAGAACCACTAAGAACAACAGCTTTAAGTACATAGAGAACCTTTTTCTCCAAGGGTACCGGTCTCACGACTCTCCGGAGATAAAGAGGCTCTTCTAAAGTGCGAGGCGGGAATCGAACCGCAAGTCGATGGAGTGAGTACAAAGCCCACGCTTTCGCCCCCACGACCATCGTCCCACTTAATTTCTTGTTGCTTGTTTGTACAACTTATATTCTTTAATGTAAATTTTGACTGGAATAAGGAAGAAAAATGTCGTTTTTTACAAATTTGTCAACAAACGCCACATGATTCTGGCATTTTTCTACTTATCCATAAGGACTGAAACATTTTTTTAAACAAAGTATAAAAAATGCACACTTTTTTTAGTGCTTTGAACTAATTGGTTTAATTTTAACCCTAAAGGACCGCGTGGATAGAACGTTTACGCAATTGCGTGATCGAAGGTGACCATATATACCCAGTGGGCACAACATTTGGCGAAGCCTTTAGGACATCGTTACGACATCCTATGTCCATGTCTTTACCATGTCTTTACGACATGGACATAGGATGTAAAGTTGTCGTAAAGATGTCGTGAAACGTCCCCAAACGTTGTGCCCACTGGGTAGTAACCGTACTGTTCACTGGTCCCGCTAGGACATATGTTCATCTTTTTGTTTTCTTATAGAGGAAGCTCCATATTAGTAATCATGTCGAAACATTTTTAATCAATTAAAAACTGTCTAATACAACGTTTGGAACAATTGTCACTCTTTTTTGTAAACAAAATTACTTGAAAATTGGTGCAGATAAATTGATGAAATTTGGAAGGCTTATTTTTATCACTAATATCTCAAGAATGACCGATGGGTTTCTAATAATATTTATAAACTTTTTTTGGTACTTTACAATATTTTGAAAATTGGTTTTTCATAGTGAAACAATTTTATCATTAACATAATTCAAAGCTGATGCCAGAATATAAATACTCGTTGATTTGAGGCGAACACAGTAAAAACTTGGCGGTATATTTTGTTGCAGGTAAAAATATAACGGTGTTTAATGTACCTTGATAGTGATTCAGATACCTCTCGCATTTAAGGTACGACATGCCGAGTGCGTGGGGTACGAAATAGCGAATAGGTGGGGTAAGAAAAGTCAGTTTTATTAGTATACTCCAGAGGTTAACTCGGAACTCGGCTCAACTTGAATCAGTGACAAAAATTCCGTTTTAATATTAAAATTTATGAGTTTACGAAATAAGACAACCTCAAAACACGTTACACAATGTTGTTACACAGATTAACTTTTCAAATTAATGAATCACAACAGAGATTTTTCTTCCCTGGCGGACCGAAGTAACCGAATGGAGCCTCTATAAAGTACCCGTAAAGATCCCATTGGGTCCCCATTCGGTTCCTTTTTAAAAAAACTAAACAAAAAAACAGCAAGATCAACTTTTAAACTGTTGAAATTCGTATTCTACGTTAAATTTTCTATTAAAAACTCATGGAGTAATCGCAATACTTTTTTTTGCAGCGTTAAAATTTTTTTAAAAATATCATAAACTTCTGCTGAAGGTGACTTCAAGCGCACCCATAATAGTTCAAATAGTATGTTACGCGCGTAGTTTAAAAATAAAGTCCTCTCTTATTTGAATCGCAGCGTTGTTGTCTGAGGTTCCCACTACGTGGCGCTAGCATCCAGACAAAATTTTTAAAGTTACCGACGGAATGCTTATTAACTGCTACTAAAAGAAAATGCACTTGAAGTCGTTTTCGGCCCATGTAAATGACAGGTATTTTATTTTTTAAAGTTTTTAACGCTACAAGAAAAAGTATTGAGATTACTCCGTGAGTTTCTAATGCAAATTTTAACGTATAATTCGACTTTCAACAATTTAAAAGTTGATTTCGCTGGTTTTTTTTAGTTTTTTAAAAAGCAACCGCATGGGGACCCCATGGGGTCTTTACGGGTACTTTGTAGAGGTTCCATTCGGTTCCTTCGGTTACAGAAGACAGAATTTATGTAACCTATTTTTCTTAATTAAATATTTGTATAACTTTTACATTCGAAAAATATTCAAATTTATATTTATTTACATTTTACTCATTTATTTGAACGTCTTAAAAAATGCATTAAAGAAATCTATTTAAATGTGTGAATTCAAATAATTTTAACTCCAGAGAGGCGGACTTGAATTGATTAAAATTAAATTTTCAAAACTTATATTCCACATGAAGGAATTAAAACAATTTATTACACATATTTTGTGCACTTATTAGAAGGAATGAAATAATCTCAAAATATGAACACTTTTGGGGAATAAAAGACATCTCTGTGAGGTTATCTGTTGGTACAATGACAAGGAATTCAATATATTGAAAACACGTTCTTTTTTGGGGAATAGGAACCTATGCGGCGGCTGCTATGGAAATATAAATAAATTCGTTTCTGAGATATCCTATTCTTCCCAGTGGACACAAAATTTGGCGACGTCTTTAGGACATCGTTACGACAGTTTTACTACATCCTATGTCCATGTTGTTACAATGTCTTTACGATATCGTTAAGACATCATCATATCATACGACTTATTTACGATATCGTAAAGACACCTTCACAACATTGACATATGATGTCGTAAAGTTGTCTTTAAGATGTTGTAACGATGTCGCAAAGACGTCGCCAAACTTTGTGCCCACTGGGCTTACAATGTCATTTTAGACAGATGGAAAAATCGCGCATTTGAAATAATAGAAGAATGTTCATTTTTACGCTGAAATCTGAAAATATTAATTTTTCTCTATTCAACGTTTATTACTGGGTACCCTTTAAGACCCCACTGAGTCGCCCTTCGGTTTTTTCTTAAAAAAATAAAAAAAAAAAAAAAACAGCAAGATCAACTTTTAAGGCTGTTGGAACGGTGCGCACAAAAATGGCGAAATCTATGAGACACTCCAAACCTACCAGTGTTCGATGATCATTCGGTTTTGAGCTTTTAAAAATGCACCAAGAATATTCCCCCGTCACCGAAAGGGGTTCCATAGTTGTGGGATATGCGCTAGCTGTCTTTTTTAAGTGGTTAAGAAAAATATCCGAATGGAGACCAGAGCGACTGACAGGTGCATGGCGCTGATCGATGAACGTTACATGTTCGTACTACCAAGCATGTGTACTGTCGGTAAGGTTGGCTGCTCTTGGCGGGAATTTTAAATTAGAATAAAGATGCGATTTGTGTTCTTAATACTGTAATTGTTTCTTGACATGTCTTACTTGGCTTTGGAATAGGAAAACTGTGAAAAGTGATAGAAGGATGCCGCTGTGAACTCGCTGAAAATAATTGAGAATAATTTTTCAATTTGAAAAACGTATTATTTATTTACTTATTTACATATCTTATTGTATGTAACGTGCAAAACACGTATGGAAATTGCGCCTTACGTAGAATCGCATGACTAAGGCAAGTATTATACAGCCTATTCTCGCTTTACAGAACACTTATAATAATCGCATAAATTTCTCATTGAAAATAACAATATCTGCAGATTTTTGCATACATTTAAAAACATTACAGGCATTTACTTTTTAAAAACTATTTTTTGGGCTCTGATTTGCAAAGATTCATTATTCTTAGATATCGAGACAGTGCACTCGGAGAGATTCAATGCAAGAAAATAATTGTTCTATTATTACTACTATTATTTAATTAATTAAATGAAATATTTTAATTAATTAAAATAAATAATTTAATTAATTAATTAAATTAATCCAAATAATTTAGTTAAATAATTTAATTAATTCAGTTCAATAATTCAATGAATCAATTATTATTAGTGAATAATGAATCTTTGCGAATCAGGGCGTAGAAAATAGTTTTTAGAATATAAGCGCCGGTAATGTAGTTTTTTGCTAATGTTTTGAAAATTTTCGGTACGTAAATGGTTACTAAATGCGACGTCTGCTGTGTAGAATAATTAATTCATTGAAATATTGTACTAAATTTAATCAATTATTTATTTATTTGAATTAATTAAATTATTTAATTTATTGAATTAAATAATAGTAGTAATAATACAGCAATTAATTCTTTGCATTGAATCTCTTCGAGCGCACTGTCTCGATATCTAAGAATAATGAATCTGTGCGAATCAGGTCGTAGAAAATAGTTTTTAGAATGTAAGTACCGGTAATGTAGTTTTTTGTCAATGTTTTGAAAAATTTTCCTGCGAAAATGGTTACTAAATTCGACGTCTGCTGTGTAGAATAATTGATTCATTGAATTATTTAACTAAATTAATTGAATTATTTAATTAAATCAATTAAATAATAGTAGTAATAATACAGAAATTAATTTTTTGCATTGAATCTCTCCGAGTGCAATATCTCGATATCTGAGAATAATGAATCTTTGTGAATCAGAGCGTAGAAAATAGTTTGCAAAAAGTAAGTGCCTGTAATGTTTTTAAATTTTTGAAAAAATCTGCAGACATTGTTATTTTCAATAAGAAATTTATTCATTTTTTAGCTATTACCCATTTTTATTTCAAAAAATCAGACAGCTAGCGCATATCCCACGACTATGGAACCCCTTTCGGTTACGGGGGAATATTCTCAGTGCATTTTTAAAAGGTCATAACCGAATTATCATCGACCACTGGTCGATGATAATTCATGAGGTTTCGCCATTTTTGTGCGCACCGTTCCAACAGCCTTAAATTGTTGAAATTCGGATTCTACCTTAAAATTTGCATTAGAAACACACGGAGTAATCGCAATACTTTTTCTTGCAGCGTTAACAAATTTAAAAAATAAAATACCTGTCATCTGCATAGACCGAAGGCAGGGTTGGTACCGTATAATACTCTAGGTATTATATGTGGTTTTCTACGCGTTTTGACGTATATTACGTTCGAATGAAAACTTTCAGTGCGCATGCGTCAATATCGAAAAATACCTAAAATAATCTATTCTTCTTGATGTAAGTCGTGATTCCCGTGTCCGCTTTTCAACTTTTCATTACAGTGAATAATAAAAAAATGAATCGAGGAGTTTTAAAGGAAAATGTGGGACCAATTGTCCTACAAATTCATAAAAGTTAAGAAAGGAAAAAATTCTACTTTGTGAATCATTTGTGATAGTTTCATTCACAATACTGCAGAACCTAGAATTATAGATAATTTTTTAGAGATTTATGTATATCGATTTTATCGATTTTGAATAAATGTTAAAGCAGTTTGAGGTTATAATTAGTTATAAATATAATTAGGCTATAATTAGTTTTCTGTCCTTTCTTCCGCTCGAAAAACAAATCATTACATAGATATTCATTATGATGTTGGGTATTCTTTTCCAGCCCAGGCATAATTATTATTTTCAATTACTATAACGGATTTTACAGAATTTTTAATAATTATTATATTTCAAAAATGAGTCTATGTACTTGTCAACTCTGTAACCTTGATTTGGCAAGTCGGCCATGTTGAAAATGTACCTTACAGGATTTTTTTTACTGTTTTCAACGGTTTTTTACTGTTTTCGACGTATATTACGCCAAAAACGTATCATACATAGAAAATACTCGAGTTACGCGTAACTGACCAACCCTGGCCGAAAGTCCGTAACTTTAATAATTTTTTCTAGGTGCTAGAGTCACGCAGTGGAAACCTCAGACAACAACGTTGCGTTGCAAGCAGGGTTGTGCACGTAATATACCTTAGGTAAATTACATGAGGTATTTGACGTAATTAACGTACGTATATTAAGTACTCAGTTTCTTACAAAACGTAGTTTACGTTTTCAAGATGGTGTCGACATTATCACATTTCGTTCCATAACTTTAAAATAGTGCCGGTAGCGGTATGCGATATTATGTTGCATGCCTGAAATTTAAAGTGAATGAAAAAAATGTATTATTCTACAACTTCGACAATGAATAGAAGCGCGGCAGACCGAGGAATCCATGTTGGGAACAATTATCCTTCCTTAAAAAAAAAGGGCAAAAATGTTGCGTTTTGTCAGGGATGCAACCTCGTATTATCGAATACGGCTAAAGAAAGGTTAAGAAACCACAGGTCAATTTTCAAATTATCCGAACTGCAAATATCTTATAAATAAACAAACAAAACATTCAAGGATTTTCGCTGATTTCAAAACTTTTTTTTCAGAAAAAAGTGCGTTATAATTATGAACGCATTAGAAGAAAACCTGATGCAATTAGATGAGAGAAGTCAAAATAATAATTCTACAACGAGTGGTCTCAGTTTTGATATTCTTGGTGATATTTTGATGTCAAATGAAGTTCTGATAAACAACAACAATTTAAGTCGGTACACATAAGCATAATTCAAAAAAGTGAATTTATACTATGCTCTATCCGACTCCACCATCTTTATTACGTTTATTACGTTTTTACAGGTTTTTCTTACGTATAATACATTTTTTACGTATAATACGTCAGAAACCTCGGGTGACGCGTCACTGCAACACCCTGGTTGAAAGTGAGGTGAGAGTAGTCAAGCACAGTGATCCCAGATCTGAAACGAGATGTGGTCCAATGCTATGACAGGGCTATGTCCGTGTAAATATAGTGGGAGCAGTGATCCCAGATCTGAAACGAGATGCGGTCCAATACTGTGACAGGGCTATGTCCGTGTGAATATAGTAGGAGACGCTGTAAATGACTGAGTTGCGCGCGCAACCCATTTCTCCTCTTCTGAATTTGAAAACTCGAAGATGCACGATTGCCGGTCGGAGCACTTCGTCGATTCTATTTATATATCTATCTGCTAACTGCTTTGAAATAAATTCAGGAGATTAGGATTTTAATATTCCCAGATTTCGATGCTGACGATTCTCATGATTTGAATAGATCGCGCGCCTCTTGATATGCATATATTTTGAGGTTATGTTATTTCATGTATAAAATATAAATT
>NC_046666.1:81947466-81955517 GCF_010883055.1 Belonocnema kinseyi | reverse complement strand
CAAAGCAGTTAGCTGTTAGCAGATAGATATATAAATAGAATCGCCGAAGTGCCCCCACCGGCAATCGTGCACCTTCGAGTTTTCAAATTCAGAAGAGGAGAAATGGGTCGTGCGCGCAACTCAGTCATTTACAGCGTCTCCTACTATATTCACACGGACATAGCCCTGTCATAGTATTGGACCACATCTCGTTTCAGATCTGGGATCACTGGTCAAGCAGTGCCCTTGAGTTTCCCACGTGGAAAGATTCCCCGGAAAGTGCTCCACGGAAATTCTATGGAAATTCCGGTTGGAAATTTCGTTGAATTTCCGTAGAAATTTTACTAACTTTCCGTCTGCAATTCACAGCCTATAATGGACTCTGGAAGTTCTATACAATTTTACTATCAGTAACGCTACTCCAAGTCGACTCCGGAAGATCACGACCGTCATCCCAACAAATTTCGTTTGCACCAGGTGCAAAAAATATTTCTTCCTCGAGGAAGTTGAGTTCTAAATGAACCTTAAAGGCAACCAAACAATTTTTTTCATGACTCGTCATTATTCAATAACCCCCAAGTGCACCAGGTGTAAAAAATACGTCTCCCCCGAGAAAGTTGAGTTCTAAATGAACCCTGGAAACAACCAGACAAATTCTTTCATGGCCCGTCACTATAAAATAACCTCCAAGTGCACCAGGTATAAAAAATACATCTCCCTCGGTGAAGTTGAGTTCTTAATCAACTTTGCAGGCAAATAACCAATTCTTGTCATGACTCGTCATTAGATAATCACCTTCAAGTGCACCAGGTGTAAAAAATACATCTCGAGGAATTTGAATTCTAAGTGTACTTTGGAGGCCACCGACCAAAATCTTATCAGGGCTCGTCATTAGACAATAACCTCCAAGTGCATCAGGTATAAAAATACATCTCCCTCTGGGAACTTGAGATTCTAAATGAACCTGGGAGGCAACTAACCAATTGTCATTGTACAATGACGGGTCATGGAAAAAATTGGTTGGTTGCCCCCAAGATAACACAAAAATAAAGTTTTGTCTCATGCATTTTCTACATTGTTATACCCTCAGTATTGATCGAAGTGAAGTTAGCTGACGATGAAGTGAAAATGCCTAATTGACATTTTTTTTTGCCTGGGGCAAGATAATTATGCGTCGAATGACGTTTTTCATTTCGTACTTCGAGAAGCGAACACTCCCTGGCGGGCCGAAGGAACCGAATGGAGCCTCTACAAAGTACCCATAAATACCCCATTCGGTTCCTTTTTAAAAAAAAACTAGAAAAATCAGCAAAATCAACTTTTAAATTGTTGAATAGTTTTTTTGGCAACGGTTAAAAAGTTAAAAATAATAAGACGTATAACGCCTCTTGACTGCTACATTTCAAACGCATCGCCTGAGGTGGGTTCCTGGCGACCACCCGGGTGCACTTGGGTACAGCGCCGCATTAACATTTTTCGGGGCTTGGGGCTAAACCTCGAAGGGTCCCTCTTAAGGGCAGAGAAAATCCAAATTTTGCTGTAACGTGTGTAATTTTCTGAGATGCGCGCGCAATCCATTTCTCCTCTTCTGAATCTATAAAATCGAATGTGCACGATTGCCGGTCGGAACACTTCGGCGGTTCTATTTATATCTCTGCTTTGAAATAAAAATAAGGGATTGGGATTTTAATATTTCCAGATTTCGATGCTGGCGATTCTCATGATTTGAATACTTCGCGCCTCTTTATATGCGCATATTTTGAGGTTACGTTATTTTAAGCATAAAATATAAACGATATAAATATTAATATTATTATACATATACATATATTATTAATGATAATATTATAATTATGTTATATTATAATAGTTTTATTTATATCTTGATCTGCATTTGAAAGAAATTAAAGAAATTGGCGATTTTAATGATATTTGAATATTTCGCACATTTTTAAATTAAAAATATATAAACAATATTAGAATATTAATACCGTAATTAATATTTTGTTGTATATTATATTGTGGTCATTATACTGTATACTTTATTTTGTGTATATTATATTGTGTTCATTATACTGTATACTTTATATTGTGTATATTATTGTACATATCTATATTACAGTTCCTTTTGTACTTAGGCTATATTAGTCCTCTATATCACTATTTTCTTCGATATTATAATTATATTAATATTAATTAGCTGTAAATGATTGTGCTGGAGTTTTTAAGAGTTTGATTGATCTATTAAACCAAAAAAGTTTAAATAGCCTCCGGAAATTCAAAATTATAAAATTTGTTTATGAAAATCATTTGGAATCAAACAATAACAAACTATAGCTTCCTAGAATTTGGTTATATTATACTTTGTTCATGACTACTTAGGACTTCGATTTTTAAGATTTAAAATTGCTAGCAATTTTAAAAAGTGTTAATACAAAATGTTGTACTTGCTAGTACTTATAATTTGTAATTATTTTATTTTAAATGATTCTCATAAATAAATTTTCTAATTTTGAAAGGCTATTTAAATTTTTTCGGTTTAATATATAAATTCAACTTCCAACGTTTAAAACTCTAGCACAATCATTTACAGCTAATTAATATTAATGTTAATATCAATATCTGTTGAGATAATATTTTATAATTATAATATCATATATAGTTAATTAAATATTATATTAATTCTATTATAATGTGCCCTGAGTATACTTCTTTTTCAGATTTTCATGTCCTAACTCAAAATTGTAATTA
Organism: Belonocnema kinseyi; assembly: GCF_010883055.1. Taxonomy (NCBI): domain Eukaryota; kingdom Metazoa; phylum Arthropoda; class Insecta; order Hymenoptera; family Cynipidae; genus Belonocnema; species Belonocnema kinseyi. The sequence continues at coordinate 81,952,787 of NC_046666.1, read as the reverse complement.
TTTTTTAGAATTCCTTGTGCCAGATCTGAATTATAGTTTTTTCAAAAAATCTCTGATCCAATTCAGAAATACATACAAATGATTTTAAAAATTTCCTGTTCCAATGCAAAATTCAGTGTTTAATTAGAAAATTCAAACTTTTAAATCTGAAAATGATTTATTTGAGGTGGAAATATTTTGAATTTTAAACTTTTAAAACTGAAGCTTGACAAATTTTTAATTCAGAAATATTTCATTCAAACGCTCAATAATTCATATGTATAAAATACAAACTTTTAACACCTTTTAATTTTACCATTTTTTTTATCAAATTATGTTAAAATACGAAATTACCGATTTTAAATTTGTATGACTAACATTTTAGAGATTTCTGATTAAAAAATATAAATTACGCTATTATTTTTAAGGTTCAAAATGATAATTCTTCAAGAAAATTTCAGTTCTTAACATTAAAAATTGAACGATTAAACAAATTTTTTAACTAAAATCCTTTAAAATAAAAGTAAAATTATTTTTATTATAAGTTGTTCCAGACTAATATTTTTGCATTGTTATTTATAGATAAAAATTTGAGTTTACCAACTGAAAATGTAAGAAATTAACTTACTATCAAAATAATTGAATTTTCAACGAAAAAAAAGAGAAAAACAAATTTGCAACAAAATAGTAAAATTTTCAAGCAGAAAGATGAATTTTTAAACTGAAATCAGTAGTCTTCAACCAAAAACTGAACTTTTTACAAATAAGTTTCAAGTTTAGCCAGGTAGTTGAAATTTTAACTAAAAAATTGTGTATTCTAAAACAAAACATTAAATCAACAAAAAAAGACAAATTTTATAAAAAAATTAATTAATTCTCAATAAAAACAAATAGATTTTCACACAGAGATAGTTAAGTTTTTATACATAAAAGATGAAATTTCGCCCAAAGCAGATGAATTTTTAAACCAGAAAGAAAAATTTGCCACAAAACAATTGAATTTTAAGCCCAAAAAAATTATTTTGAAAAAAACCTTCATTTTCAAACAAATAGTTACATTTTCAACTAAAAGGATGAATCTTCAACAAAAAAGTTAAAATTTTTAATTCAAAATTGTTGAACTCATCCAAAAATATATCAATTTTACACGAGAGTTGATTTTTCAGTCAATAAGGATTATTTTTTTTAAATTGTTGAATTTCAAAGCCAAAAAAGATGATTTTTTATAAAACAGTGTAAACTTTTTTTTACACGGAATAGTTTAAAGACTTCTGGTTAAAAAATATAAACTAAAGCTATTTTTTTTCAGTTGAAAATTAAAATATTTTGTGACAGTTCTATTGCCAAGATTGTCAATTCGTCAATAAAACTTTTGAGTTTGGATTTATAAATAAAAATGTAAAAATTAATAATATAAAGCGACTTAAAATAAAAGAATTCAGTTTACAATTTGAAAAGTTTCCAATTAAAAAGTAATTGTAATTAGTCCATTTTTATTGATCAAAATGATTTAGTCCTTAACATTTTAAACATGTATTGATTTATTCTTCAATTCAAAGCATTGAAAATAATAGCTTTGGTTTATATTTTTTAACCAGAAGTCTTTGAACTATTCTGTTTAAAAAAACTTAACACTGTTTTGTAAAAAAATCATCTTTTTGGCTTTGAAATTCAATAATTAAAAAAAATCCTTATTAACTGAAAAGTCAACTATTGTGTAAAATTGATATATTTTTGGGTGAATTTAATAGTTTTTAATTAAAAATTTTAACTTTTTTTTTTGTTGAAGATTCATTATTTTAGTTGAAAATGTAACTATTTGTTTGAAAATGAAAGTGTTTTTTGTAATTAATTTTTTTGGGCTTAGAATTCAATAAAAAAGTTCCAGTTTTTGGCTGAAATATTAATCTGGAACAACTTAAAATAAAAATAATTTAACTTTTATTTTAAAATGTTTTTAGTTGAAAAATTGGTTCAATTGTTCAATTTTTATTGTTAAGAACTGGAATCTCCTTGAAGTATTATCATATTGAACCCTAAAAATATAAGCGTAATTTATATTTTTTAACCAGAAATCTCTAAAATGTTGATGTCATAAAAATTTTTAATTTGGAATTTCGTATTTTAACATAATTTGATAAAAAATTGTCAATTTGTCAAGCTACGGTTTTAAAAGTTTAAAATTCAAAAGATTTTCACCTCAAATAAATCATTTTCAGATTTAAAAGTTTAAACTTTTTTGGTTTAATAGATAAATCAAACACTTAAAAACCCCAGCGCAATCATTTACAGCTTATTAATATTAATATAATTATAATATCGAATAAAATAGTGACATAGAGGAGAAATATAACCTAAGGACAAGAGGAACTGTAATATAGACACAGAAATATGTAATGATTTAATGATTGAATTATTATCTGTTCAGGTAAAAATTCTAATAGTGAAAATATGTAGCTTCATTTTATTTAAAAATTTAAGAGAGCAAAAGAATATAGTAAAAACTTGTAAAAGTATAAAATGAAGACAATAAATTCTATTCAATTCTGCATATAATTATAATATCACATACTTAATTATATAATTTATTTTCATAATGTACAATAGTATACATAATATAATGAACACAATATAATTTAGAACAAAATATTAATAACTGTATTAATATTCTGATGTTGCATATATTTTTATTTTTAAATTGTGCGAAATATTCCAATATCATTAAAATCGCCAATTTCTTTAATTTCTTTAGCAGTAATAGTAGTAGTAGTAGTAGTAGTATTCTCTTGCAAATACCTCGAAATGGGGTGGTTTTTCGGTGAAAGTATACATGGCTTAAATTGTATATAAGACAATTATATATTAATATTTCTAAATAATTTGTTTTTATTTAAACAATTAATGATTATATCATCATTTTTCTGAAAATGGATCTATGATTCATTTCCACACCACCTATGAGGTAGAGTTTGTGGTGCGTTTTTTTCAATATGGTTTCCCCAGGAGGCCTAATACACTTCACACTTTCAAATATTTGTTCAAATTAATTTTTCATTATTAAATCCTTTCATAACTTATAAATTCGAAAAATATTCAAATTTATATTTATTTATATTTTGATAATTTATTTAAACGTCTTAAAAAATGCAGCAAAGAAATCTATGCAAACGTGTGAATTTAAATAATTTTAACTCTAGAGAGGTAGAGTTGAATTGGTGAGAATTAAAATTTCAGAATTTACATTCCATATGAAGGAATTAAATAAAATCAAAATATGACCACTTCTAAGGAATAAAAAATATCTCTGTGAGGTTCGTTACCGGTGCAATTAGAAGGAATTAAATATATTGAAAACACGTTCTTTGGGAGAATAGAAAACTGTGTGGCGGTCGCTATGGAAATAGAAGTGAACAAGTTTAGGAGGTATCTTATTCTTATGGTGGCATTTTAGACAGATGGAAAAATCGCGCATTCAAAACAATAGAATAATCATCACTTTTGGGCTGAAATCTGAAAATATTAATTATTCTCTATTATACGCTTATTACCGGGTATAATCATCAACTTTGGGAGTCTATCTATGGTTTTTTCATTAAGACAACCTGTACCTTGACAATTTAGACACATAATGGTACATTTAAGTCCAGCTTTTACGCACCCGCAACGTTTACCGCATCCCATTTTACATGAACAAACGATCAACTTTATTCTGTGAGTTGGAGCTGGTGCCTCAGTAGTATAAACTGGAAATAAACTATTTTTTCCTCTTTTCCAACCCCACAGTTCTGGTTCTAAAATTTTTCCTCGCCATGTTTGAATCTCATGATAGATTCGATAAGAGTGTGTCGAGCAGCTTCGGAAGTTGGAGGAAGCGCAGATAGAGATACTGCCTGAATGTCAGAAGTCACAGATTTGTTGAAGAATACGTATCTGTACTTGTTTAGGCTTGTTTCAGAAGGCTTAGTGTTATATAATGCAAGAATGAATTGCTCCCCAGCAGCTGCTACTTCACAGTGAGTAGAATCGGGGTTGTTGAAAGTTTTTATAATATCCTGCAAGGATTTATTTTTATTCAGCAAAGTATTTCTTTTAATTTTTCCCTGCCCGAAGAAACTATAGGTTATATCGCACCCACTAAATGCGTGAGCAAATAAAATAAATTAATAAAATATCATTTTCCACGGGAGAAAGAGCAAGAATCAATGCGAGGAGATCCGCATCGAACTACAAAGACTTCAAAACGAAAGTTTTGAAACACTTGTTGCTAATGACGATGCTATTTATCTAATCGTGCAGGCTGCCATCAATGAATCCTACCGGAATAAAACAGTTGTAGTTGGACAGGATGTGGATCTTCTCGCATCGATTTTTGCTCTTTCTCCAGTGGAAAATGATATTTTATTCCTAAAAGAAGGAAAAGGAAATGTAAAATCCCGCATTTATAGTTCGAAACTTTTGCAAGAGTCTGTGTCTTTAAAAAACAGCAAGGAATCCATTTTATTTGCTCATGCATTTAGTGGGTGCGATATAACCTATGGTTACTTCGGGTAGGGAAGAATTAAAACAATTACTTAGCTGAATAAAAATGAATCCTTGCAGGATATTACAAAAACTTTCAACAACCCCGATTCTACTCACTGTCAAGTAGCAGCTGCTGGGGAGCAATTCATTCTTGCATTATATAAGACTAAACCTTCAGACACAAGCTTAAACAAGTACAGATACATATTCTTCAACAAATCTGTGACTTCTGCCAATCAGGCAGTACCTCTATCTGCGCTTCCTCCTACCAGAGCTGCCAGATCGTGGATGAAATTTACCCCCACCATACCTACCGTTTGAGAGCCACAAAACAGAAGGTGCATGATTACCACTGTGAGTTCGTGTGTAAGCCGACAATGCACGATTCGACTTCGGTTTTCTGCTGTACGATGATCGTCGATCTGATAGCTTCGGAATACTTCGGTGGTCTTCTATTTACATCTCGATCCTCATTTGAAAGAAATGGAAGAAACTGGCGAATTTAATGTTTCGCGTGATTCTTCATTTCAGGCATGAGTCAATTTTGAGGTTATGTTTTTCAGGCGTATATATTATGAGTATTATTACTATTGTATATATTATTAATGTTAATATTATAATTATAAAATATAACATTAATTTTAATTAATAGTTGACTAACTTTCAATACAAATAGTTAAATTTTCAACTAAAACAATTAGTTTTCTGCAAAAAATTTGTTAAATTTGTCTTTAATAAAATATTTAAATTTTTAAACAAAAAGTTAAATTTTTATCCAAAAGGCTGAATTGTATAAGAAAAAAGGCATTTTTAATCAAATA
>NC_046666.1:81939617-81947366 GCF_010883055.1 Belonocnema kinseyi | reverse complement strand
GCATATAAAGAGGCGCGCGAAGTATTCAAATCATGAGAATCGCCAGCCCAGCATCGAAATCTAAAAATATTAAAATCCCAATCTCTTCATTTAATTTCAAAGTAGATAGAGATATAAATAGATCCGCCGAATTGTTCCGACCGGCAATCGTGCACCTTCGAGTTTTCAAATTCAGAAGAGGAGAAATGGTTTGCGCGTGCAACGCAGGCATTTATATCGTCTCCTACCATATTCACACGGACATAGACGTGTCATAGTATTGGACCACGTCTCGTTTCAGATCTGGGATCACTGAGCTGCTCGACAACACTCTTATCGAGTCTATCATCAGATTCAAACATGGCGACGAAAACTTTTAGAACCAGAACTATGGGGTTGGAAAAGAGCAAAAAATAGTTTATTTCCAGTTTATACTATTGAGACACAGTTCCATCTCACATAATGAAGTTGATCGTTTGTTCACGTAAAATGGGATGCGGTAAACCAGGCCTGTCCAGAGAGGGGAGTTCGACTCAATCCACATATGTTTGAGTTCTACCATCAGTCTCTCTACTCAGCTTCGGAGGTGGTGGGTTTCTGAAATGGATGGTAGGTATCCAGTGCTGTAGATACATTGTATCTCGGAAGGTGCCTTAGGGCGACTGATTTAAAAATAAAATGTAGTAATTTGGAATTTAAATAATTAATATATCAGCAGTAAAAGAACGCATAATTTAACGTGAAACATACTAATTGCATAACCCGTTTTTGTAAGAGAATACTCAGCAAAATTTTCAACTTTACATCTCCATTGCAATAGAGAATTTTAAGGCCTTTTTTATTGAATTCCCCTATAATCAGAAATAAAAGAGGCATTTACGTTTTCTACACTATATTATTGTATTGCTACAAATTCACATTTAATGTATAAACTTTTATAAATATTGAAGGGCAATGATTTTAACATTTTTTTAACATTAGCTTACACTTTACAAAGAAATTGTCAAAATTATTTGAAATCGAGATCTTGCAACACACCTTTTTAAAGTTACGGCGATTATACATTTCCTTTAATTATTATTGTAAAGTAAAATGTAATAATAAAACAACTATTCATATTTTGAAACTGTTGCAATATTGATAAAATCATATTCCTGTCGAAAAAAGATATAATGTTTTAAGCTCAGGATATCAGTAAACATTTCTCTTTCGTTCGAATTATAGTACATCTTACATTTACAACATTAAAATAAAAATATTGCATTTCAAATTAATCGCCCTAAACCTAAAGCACCTACACTAGCCGTCCAACAAGACGACCTCCGGCAAGACGACCCGCTCAACATATCGACGGGAGAACGTTCAACGAAACAACGGCGGAGGCCGTCCCTCTATCCCCTCCACTTTCTTCTTTGCAATGCACACGACCTAATGTTTTACTCAACACATAAGTTCGCTCTACACCGCACACGCCCTCAGCGCAGAATAGTGGGGACCCCTCACGCCGTCGTCTTGTCGAACGGTGAAAGTCCTGCGTTCGTCGTCTTATTGGATGGCTAGTGTACTTCAAAACTTATCTGCGGTACTGAATTCTGCAATGTGCGTCACGTGGCACGCGCCACGAACAACCACGAAGCCTTTCCGACAACAAGTGGAGGTTCGTGGTGGGGTTAAGGTGTTTGAGTCGAACTCCCCTCTCTGGACAGGCCTGCGATAAACGTTGTGGATGCGTAAAAGCTGGACTAAAATGTTCCGTAATTTGTCTAAATTGTCAAGGTACAGGTTGTCTTGAGGAAGAAACCATAGATAGACTCCCAGACGCAGTTGATCATTATGACGAGTAATAGTTTTCAACTACATTTGAACAAATAATTGAAAGTGTGCAGTGGATTAGGCCTCCTGGGGAAAACACATTAAAAAAAAACGCACCACACTCTACCTCATAGGTGGTGGAAATGAGTCATTAATCCATTTTCAGGAAAATGATGATATAATCATTAATTGTTTAAATAAAAACAAATTCATTAGAAATATTAATAGATAATTGTCTCCTCTACAATTTAAGTCAGGTATAGTTTCACTGAAAAACCACCCCATTTCGAGGTATTTGCAAGAGAATACTACTACTACTATTACTGCTACTATTACTACTTCTAGTACAAACTTATATATCATTAAAATAAATACTTATAAATTAATTTTATTTTTAAAAAATGGTTAAAATCGTATTTATTAATTACTTAGTACATTATACATATATACATAGGCTTTAATTAATTTTTCATCAAATGAATCACTGATATATTTTCGGAATAATGTTTATATAATGTTTAATTGTTTAAATAATAAACATTTAATGAGCGGCATTTATAGAGAATTGTCTGCTATACAATTTTAGTCCTATTCATTTTTAGCGAATAACCACCCCCTTTCGAAATATGTGCAAGAGAAAGAGCGTGCGGACTTAGAGCTGAAACTCATCCTCTACGCAGAGGGTGGATTACTCGGGAACTGTGACCTGTACGACAAAAATGCATAGAACACTTCTCATTCAGAATATAATGTTCTATTTTTTTGTACTTGACTATTTTTGTCGTTAGATGCACGCTTTTCGAAATAAGCGCGAAAAACCAATTTTCGGGGGTCGCTGTTAGATTGAAGGGTGTTTCCTGCCACCGGCCAGAGGGAAACTCTTTTGATATTTGATTCGGATGCCACATAGAACCACGTACGATAATTATCAAAACTTTATCAATTTTTTCTGGAAAAATGTCTAACTTTACTTGACTATAATATATCTTAGTTAAGAAGTTGTGGTCATTTAAAATATTCGTAAAAACGCTTTTTTATAGTTAAACTTTTTTCAATAACATAACAAAAAATGTATGAAAAAATGGAAAAGATGCCCAGATTGAAGACACATCGATTAACCTATATTAAGTCGATTGTCTTGAAACTGAATATTGAAATTTGAATTGAAAGGACCCCGCAGAATTTGTATGGGAAATGACTCTCGGTTAAATTGTCTGAAAGTTTGATTACTGGCAGTTCTCGACAGCCGCGGTTCGCGATGTGTAGATTAAAAGTCTCAAGGAGCATTAAGGCCAGAAAATTGGAGTTTTCTAGATATAGCCGTTTGAAGTTAAGGTTTTTATGCATTTCGCAGCAGAATAAGGCTACAATGCTGATCATATAAATCGGAATGAAGCGGCATATACTAACATAATAATGCCTGCATACATGTATTATTACACTTACAAAAGTGCATATATGCTTCCAGTCTTAAATTCTGTGCGTATAACCACATTTATAGAAATAGTGCCATTTATTTAACCATACGACCTTAGGTTAAAAATTACGAATACATTTATAATATAAAACGTGTACTTTAATCATGAAGAGTACAAAATGCACCTACTGAAATATTGTAAATACAACTGAAGGGCGGAAAAACTAAAAGGGGGTAAACGCCATTGTCGAAATTTTACACAGTGACGAAAAAACTTTCGCATTTTGTTATTTCAAGCTATAAAGAATGTTCAATTTTTTTCTATGTATTTCTAGTCCATATACATGCCCTGTATGAAGTTCATGCCTGTACATGAAAAAGTCTGGCAGCTGCGATTTTCTAAAGTCTGGGAAGGGGGTAACTCCACGGTAGCGGAACAACTAAAGGGGATAACTCCCCGTGCAGAAATTGCCAAATGTTTGCCTTATTCCTGATTTGGGCCAGATCAGGCACACAATTTTGTGGCTGTTAAATTTGGCCCCCTCTAGATCCCGGCTTAACAGCCAAGCTTGCGAGTAGATGGCGCTCCATTAATTTCGGTGACTAAAGTGGGTTGACTCCAAATCGCCTAAGTTTCAATGTCAAGTGTGAAGCGTCAAAAAAATTTAAATTATTATTTGTAAAAGTGACAAAATAAGTGGGAAAAAATGCCAAAAGTGAGCACAAGACGATTGCGTAGGTATAGTATACTTCAAAATATTCCTGAATTACGTGTTGAAGACTTTAATAAGTAAATTTGTTAAGAATGTTAAGATGAAACCTAACCTCGAAATGAGGTTATTTATTTACAAGAAAAGTAGCAAAAGTAATATTTCGTTTGTTGAATGTGAAAACGAATTAGATCAACAATGACGCCATAAACATATTTATTTTCACGTATTTTTAGGTAATTTGATACAATCGGAATGTGAATACAACCTTCTTATTTATATTCGCTCTTGTAAAAATAACTTAAAGAGCCAGTGCGATATTATAATCCACTTATTTCAAAATAACTTTCCACAATTAAGTTCAATATAGAAATTGAAAGCAACTTCAATTTAGAAATTAAAACCAAAAATATATTGCAAAATACTTATATTGCGTCGTCTGACTTTTTCCGTTTGCTCGAAAAAAAGTATCTGACATACTCCAAATTTTTTAATGTCGCGATCTGTTAGATAACATGGTTATCACTGGGCGCAGCGCTTGGGCCCCGATCGGGCATCGCGTTTCATTTCGAGTCTGGCCCCATCTGGATAGCCTTATTTGGGCCAAATTCTGCCCGATCTCGCCCAGATCAGATCCAAATTAAAATTTCTGCAAGTGTCCTCCCTACTGCAATGAATTATAGCTTCATTTATTCATAAATGTACGTAGAATAAGTTTTTGTATGCATTTTGTTTCTAAATTCAACGAGAAACTAGTACTCACCGGAAAAGTCACAGACGCACTCGAGGTTGATAGCTTTTTTTCACCTCTACTCTCTGTCCAAAAAATATAGGCACCTCGATTTTAGTACAGATTTTCATAAAAATTTCAGCAGAAAAAAATTTTAAAAATATGAGTCAATATGCCTGTCACAGGTGAAGGTTTTGGCAATACTCATACAGAGTTACTTTATGTAAATTATTCTCGTAAATTAGTAAGTTAAACAAAATTGCTAAGTTCGAGAGTTTATTCTTTTAGACAGATTAGGTATGATTTTATTATCTTTAGATTAGAAAAATTTTAGTTGTTATAGAAATATATTAACTTACAGTAGCTAATTTTTCGTCTGGTGTCGCGAAAATGAATTTTCCTGAAATTCGTATAATGCATTTGGAGGTCAAGTTTGTTGTTTTTGTCACGCTTCTTGATATTTGAATATACAGTTATCGCCTACAATAGAAACAATTGTAAATTATTATTACCGCATCACAAACTCTACTTAATATTAACATGTGTACACATTTCAAGTGGTAAAAAGCGTTTAATAGTTCAAAGTGAATCTGAACTGTCACTGCTCCCGATTAGAACGTTGTCATTTTAATTCACTGCTCCCATAATGCACCGGCGCTCTTCCGATAATTCCTTCAGACACCTATTCTCAATATGCCTAATATAGCTATACTTATTAGGGGTTTGAATATATGATATCCCTGGCATATGGAAAATGGTCAAGGATATTCATTTTTGCTGATCCAGGGATCTTTCTTAATTCATTCGTTCGTTTTCGGCTAAATCTTTAGCTATAATGAGGAATAATATCCCTGTCATAGCTCAATTTTTTTTAACGTGTATTATCATTTCCGAATACTCAACTTTAAATAGCTCTAAGTCACTGAAAATAAATTATGAAAATTCTGAAAAAAATATAGTTTCGTTGATCCTTTCTGCACACAATGGTGGAATTTAGAGCCAAAAATAATAATTTGTTAATAAGTTGTTAACAAAAACGTATGGAGGTGTCATCTCCGAAACTAAGAAACGTACAGAGATGATTCTTAAAGCAAATTACACATTTCTGGCTTCTGAAAGTGTTGCATGTGTTTTCAATGAAAAAAAGTTGCACTTGAATGTTTAAAAAATTATATTCTTCGGGGGAAAATACAAAGGACTTTACGATAATCGAGGCAAATTGTATCCCTTTTTTTTGCATCAGGATTTAGGGACTGTGTTAACAACCTGAGTACGAAAGCAGGTCGTATTGCACGCGTAGAAGTAGCGTCAGCAAAGTGCCCTGCTGAGAATGCGGTTGCCTCGATTATCGTAAAGTCTTTTTTATTTTTCAAAAAGGAAAATAATGTTTTAAACATTTAAGTGCAACTTTTGGCTCGTTGAAAATACATACAACACTGTCAACAGCCAAAAATGTGTAATTTGCTTCAAGAATCATCTCTGTACGTTCCTTAGTTTTGGAGATGACACCTCCCTGCGTTTTTATTAACAACTTATTAACAAATAACGTTATTTGATTCGAAAATTCTCCCTTGTGCATAGAAAGAATCAACGAAGCCATGTATTTTTTTCGGAATTTTCATAATTCATTTTCAGTGACTATTCAAAGTTGAGTATTCGGAAATGATAATATGATTATGGTACTTTTTTACAATTCATTCGCCAGGAAATAAACGCTAATCATCTGAACATTTTGAAACTCTGTATTAGTATTGGAAAAACCTTCAACTGCAACATGCATGCCGTCTTATATTTTTAGAATTTTTTTCTGCTGAGATTTTCTCGAAAATCTGTACAAAAATCAAGGTGCCTATATTTTTTGGACAGATAGTAGGTACATTTAATAAAAACAAAATAGATGAAAACTCTCCGCTACAATGACCCTTGAACGTTTAGTTAACATGTGTGCCCATGAGATAGCACCGCATTCACATAGATTTCGAATCTACCACCCAATCCATTTAAAACCACGAAATTCTAATAAGCCGCTGTAGTGAGTTACCCCAAATAGAATTTCCATGCCCATGGAGTTACTCCCAAAACGAATTTCAGAACACAATAAAAAAAAAGAATATTCACAATTTTGCAATTCCTGCAACGTGATAGTGAGGATCCATACTTAGAATATTCAAAAATGCAAAAAATTAATTTTCGAAAAAAGTCATGCTTATTCCCTTTAGTTTTTACGCCCTTCAACTCATTCATATTTATGGTAAAAAACTGTAATAAACGTATTGCCATTATATGATATGTGTAATTCTATTAAACGTTTGTCTTATTGAGGTATCTTTAAACTGATGTCGTTTAGCAACACCCTCTGTATGACTGATTTACCCGACTCACTTTGTTTTGTTAAACTTTGTAGTATATATGCATAAGTAATATTATTATTTATTTACTCTTACACTATTGACTACCAGTCTTGATATTTTCTTTGGAAATAACGTATTCTCCAAAAAGGATTTGATTCCTTTCTGTAATCGATCTATTCAATGCGTCGAGTGTAAGGTATTCACTTACATTGTTCGCGTTTCTAATAAAGGCTAAGTTTTCAAGACGATAGTATACGAATGAAAAAATGGCTGGGAGACTACCGCAAAGATGTTGCTATACATGTGACCAATTATGCAATATATGGCAATTCGCACTCTTGAATGGCGATGAAAATATAATCAAACGGCAAATCGCAATCACCAGACGTGGTGAGCGAATTCAGCCACCTTCGTACTTAAATGACTAATCTAGATTGTGTATTAACTGTAAAAGATATATTTTGTATGAATCAGCACTTATAGATGCAGATATAACTTGTCTTCGGTTGAATGTACTGACACAAACAGCAAGTGGTACTTGTATGATATGTAATGCTGAAAATAATTTGCACAGATTATCAATCGCGTGTAGAGTAAATGTTTTCATAGAGAAAAATATTTACAACTCAACAAATTTAAGGTCATGCAAACATCATTTTGATGAGAATGGTCTCTTTTTTAAGACCCTATTACCTGGTCGAAGGTTCGTAAAGAGACCGCGTATTATCAAAGACCAGATATGTTATCATT
>NC_046666.1:81938356-81939517 GCF_010883055.1 Belonocnema kinseyi | reverse complement strand
CTAGATCAATAACATGGCAAGATTAAATAGATCAACACGGAACAGAGTTCTCCAACATTCTGTCCAATCATAAAACAAATGAAGCAAAAGCTATTCCTATAAATGATAGTAAATATAGCACATATACATATATACATAAGAGTTCTGACTTTTGTGTACTGCCACATTGTTATTCTGTCCACAAAAACAGGCACCTTCTGAAACCAACTCTAGTTGTAGCTCCTGATGGGTGTATTTTGGCAATTGTCGGTCCGTATTTTTCAGATTCTCAAAATAACGATGCTAAAATCCTCAAAAAAGAGCCTCACAGAATGGAGAGTCATTCAGGGATTGGTTTCAAAATGATGGCACCATTTTGGTGGATAGAAGGTACCGTGATGTTGTACGGGTTCTACGACATTTAAGAATTGAGCATAAAATGTCAGCATTACTTCAACGTGGGCAGAGTCAACTATTCACCGAAGATGCGAATGAATCGCGTATCATTACGAAAAGTCGGTGGGCAGTGGAAAGAAAAAATGGCCACCTTCGATCTACATTCAAGTTTCTCTCTGACACAGCATGAAAAAAATATCGGCGAGTTTTATCGTACTGCTGGTGCAATATTAAACCGATATCACCCAGTCATACACATGCAAGGTGCAACTGCCGACCTTGCTCGACAAATCTTAGAAGGATCGCAGACTCCTAATGTACTTAATGCAAGATTTGAGGTGGGCAACCTTTGGATGAGAAATGGCCAATGGAGACGATTAGATCACCGTGACATTCCAGATTTCCCCATCCTTGACCTGGAGTCCTTGAAGAACTTGACAAAAGGTGCTTATCAGGTTAATCTGGTCCCGTGTTACGTGCAAGATAAACTGATAGGAAAAATTGATGAAGAACTTCAAAAGATGAACATGTTAATGAAAATGGTTTCCAGGGATTCAAGATACGAGGGTAGTTCAATAAGTCCTTAGAATGAAGTATAAAAACAATTTTTTTTGGGTAAATTTTTTTTTATTTTTAACATAATCTCTTTGGAGCTCTATACACTTGGTCAATCGCTTTTCAAGTTTTTTTTAATCCTTCAGAAAAGTGGGTTTTCGGAAGTTCCTCAAAATAAGCACTTACAGAGGCAATGCCGTCTTCGTTGTCTGGAAATCTCTGTCCACCGAG
>NC_046666.1:81916472-81938256 GCF_010883055.1 Belonocnema kinseyi | reverse complement strand
ATCTAGTCGGGAGTGGTGCTGACTGAAAACAGATGATTTGGAGCGATTCGCGCGCCATTTGTTGGTCATTCTAAGGACTTATTGAACTACCCTCGTATATTCCAGGTTTAAAAATGTTACAAGACATCAAACCTTTACTGCATATAGGAATGTTAATGGGGATGGCATGAATGATGCTGCTGCTCATGATCTCATTAGTATTATTGCACTTGCCAGTCTGGTGCCAGGATTGTGAGCAACTTCGCCCATGTAGCAAGTATTTCATGGTTTTTGCGCTATTCGCGACATCAAGATAATATTAAATACCCCGATGACTCCTTATTGAATGATTCGTTAGATTCAATTGACAGATAGCAACGAGTACCTGAGCACAATAATAATATTGAAGTCGTCGACGAGTAAAAGGATTGTCCTGATAAAATATCATGCCAATAGATTCGTACACGCATACGTGCATATGCCTATGAACAACAGTAGACATAACACGAAATAGCGCAAAGCCACGGGCAATTGAACATGTGTGGCAAGAAATGCATGAACAACTAGGCTCAAAGAAAGACGTAGCAGGATGCCGGGAGAACCTGCTCATCGATAGATGTGTCTGCAAAGATGCAGCATCCTACCAGAGCGACCTATCGATGGCCTGGATTGATTATCGGAAAGCTTTCGATTCGACCTCCCATAGACTTGTCATCTGTCTTTTGGAAAACTTATAGGTTCATCCGCAAATAGTTAGGTTTACATGGACGATCTTAAGATCTGTGCTAAAAACAAAGAGCAACTACATCTAGCTCTGGGGATTGTCGAACGATATACTAAGGAAATTGGAATGGAATTTGGGTTAGACGAATTCGCCAAGGTTTATTTGAATTGAGGAAAACTTTATGGCATCCCTGAAGACCCTGAGCTCTTCGATAGAAGCGCTATCCGACACCTTTGCGCTGGAGTGGTTTATAAGCCTGGGCGTGCCACAGAGCCGAATTCAGGATATGATATCTGTAAAGGATACTTTCCGAATCAGATACAAACGTCTTATTCGGCAGATTTGGTCTTCCGAACTGTCGGCGAGCACGGTGTGCTTGAAGGCCGGCTAAGTTTGACTAAAATGGATCAAAAGTCTGCTAAAGCAGAAAGTTTCTACATCATTTGGTCATTAGAAATCAGTTGAATTTAAAATCCTAGCTGCTCCCTTTCACGAGTTATTCGCATTTTTTATATTCACATAACAACCGACCGTACAAAACCTGCGTATTCTAGTTTAGGAAATGCAATCCCTTTCAAAGTTTACTTTTTTCCCAATTATTTTGAATACAAGTTTTTTATTATTTATTCTGTATAAAAAAATTATTTACCAATTTTAGGCGAACCCAGGGCCAACGACGGGGACACAGTGGCTATATGGCCCCATTTTCTTTTTAATTTTAAAAAAATATTTTATAATATTTTATATTGTTATTTTCTATAAAGCGTAAACTTTCTTGAACATATTTTAGAATGATATGAATTTTGAGTGTTTCGGAGAGTTTTTCAATGCTTTTCAAAGCTTCATTTAATTCATTGATGTCTAGTCTGTTTTTTTGTAGCTTAATAACAAGAAGAGTAATCAAGTTTTAAAAATTGTGATGGTTTTAAATGAAAGATTAACTCCGAAACTATCGATTGGCCTAAGAAAATAAAAATGGATTTTTTCCGCGTTAGGTCCCTTTCTTCGCGGACGGTCACTGTAACTTATGGACTTCTATTTTTGATACTGACGGGTTGTGTTTTCTATCCGCCACCTAGCGGTAGTAAAACTCATTTATGTATATATTTATATAAAAAGTGCCCAAATGATAATTTTTAATCGCAGTGAAGTTGCATGTTAAATTTGAGTAATCGTTTGATTAATTAAAAAGTGGTGAAGTTAAAAAAACGGCATTATTTGCAGAGCGTTCAAATAAAACATATCAAAATTTATAGAGAAAGCAAAATTATTGGTTGAAACTACTTGTTCCTAACAAATTTTATAACAATAGATCTAAGATAAAATTTAGTATACTTAATAGATTAGACCACGCAACCACTTAAGCTTGAGCTAGAATAGGTTGAGGTCAAACTTAGCTGGCCTTCAAGTACACCATGCGAGGAACAAAGTATCTGCAACGAACATGCTTGCCGTCCCGGTAGTACTCTATTCATTTGAAGTGGTTCCATAGACGAAGAACGAGCTCAGATCTCTTGATATCGGGGCACGAAAGTTTATGCACATGAACAAAAGCATGCTTCTTAAGTCGTTTGTTCCGTGACTCTACATCTCACACCGTCGAGGTGGTCGCGGAATATTAAATCTTGAATGTCTTCACAACAGGATTATTCTCGGTGCAGCACATAGAGTCGCAGATGGAAGAGACCCTCTTCTTCAAATGGTCAGGAAGCACGAAGAAGTGGGCAAAGGAGCGTTTCTGTACAAAGCAGCGGAGGAGGCCGCTGAAACAGTCGGACTTGACTTCAGTATTAGGGGTGAGCAAAATGCATCAAATCTAATCTATCTCGAGTACTCACTCCTGAAAGCCCGGATTAAGAAAGCACAAGAGAAAAACTTTCGCGCACAGCTCCTCGATAAGAGGATGCAGTCAATGTCGTGTGAGCTAAATTTTGCTTTCCTTAAATCACTCGGATTGAAGTCTGGCACGGAGGCTTTCATTTTGGCATGTCAAGACAGTGCCATTTCCACCTTAACATACCTTCGCACATTTTGAGTCCAGGCATTCCCGATGATATCTTCAGGACGTCCCATGCACGCCCCGTCCATTTAGCACACATACTATGTAGTTGTTCAACTCAAGCGAGAACGACATACATCCCAAGGCACAATGCGGCACTAAGAGTGCTTTATTACCATCTCTGTCAGTCTTAAGGCATTAACCTTAATATCGCTCCTCCTAATGCTCCTAGGGAAATAGAGTCAATTATCGAGAATAAGAAGTGCCGCATATACTGGAACTTTATATTCTCGACAATTGTTTCTGTTGCACACCCGAGGCCAGACATGGTTCTTCTTGACTTCGAGAAGCGAATCATGTTCGTTATCGAATTTTCGGCACCAGCTGACAAAAACATCATAGCCAAGGAGAATGAAAAGAAAGAGAGGTATCGAGACCTTATAAGGGAGTTGCAACGATTGTACCCGGAATATTCTATTAAACTGATCGTCCTTATCATCGGCGCTCTTGGAGGTGCCAAGCTTTCACTTGCTAATAGTCTAAAAAGTATCCCTGCGTGTCAACAATATGCTAGAACACTTGCGGGAAAGATTCAGAAGGCGGTCGTTCTTGGGTTGCTCCGTGTCTTCAGGATGCACGAGACATTTGCCTGATTCTGCGATTGTCCTTATGACCAACTTCTCATCCTATATTTAAATCGAGTTTCCCAAATTCTTTCGTATACTTCGCCGCTAACGACGACCTGGCCGGGAGTGGCCCAGGTAAGAAACCGGGTGTCAAGACGGCTGCCACTTACCTTCCTTAATCAGTTTAACACCGGAATAAACCTAGCTCGTGGTCACACCCTTTTGACCAACGAACACCCTCGAAGCTTGTTGATTTGTATTACAGACGCTAGAGAGGTTTACCCCTATCCGAGCTTCGCGGGGGCGATCGGGGCTATGGAAACGGGAGTGGACAATCAGTCTCCCAATAAAAAGAAACGCATCAACGGTTTCCTGAAAGGGAGATTGAGGAAGCAAGCGCAGCGAGATAGTGAAGCAGCTACAGAATCTGGCACATCGGCGACTACAACGCCGATAACCAGCACTGAGGCTCAAAAGCGAGGAAGGGGCTCAGAGGGCACCCCACCGGGGGAAGGGCTAAGTCTGTGAAGAGGCTCAAGGCGGTCCAGCAGCCGACAAACAGGAGTCGTCGAGGGTTGGACTGAAGGCCGCTCAGAGGACTGATCCCCTGACTGGTGGTGATGGATAAGAGATACCCAACTCGCTGATCTCTACAGAGCAGTTAGAGCTCTTCAGGGAGGCTACGTGAAGGGCGCTCGAAAGAGTGATCGAGACAAGGCCTTGGGAAGGCCCATTTCTTAAGGTCGGTAGAGTTAAGTTGCTCCAGAAGATGGTAAAGGCTACGGCGTGGTTTCCAGGTGAACTGATAAACCCGCATGTGGTTCTCCGTCGGCTGGAGGGATTCAACCCGTCGCTTGAGACAGCGTCCTGGGGGATCGTTAGGCACGATAGGCATCAGGAAGAGGACATAGCTGAAGAATTCAAACATCTCTCAGTTGTGCAAATTCCTGAGTCACAGGTGAGGGCCCTTGCGGCCCTCAACAACAGGCCATTTTACCTTTTTGGACAGGTCAACTTTAAAGTTGCCAGCCAGGGGCAGGAGGAGCCTGTCGGTAGACAGGAAGATCGGGATCAGACCTAAATGACTGCTCCCGGTCTAACAATTACCCAGATTAACTTGCAACGTAGCAAAGGTGTCTCTGCAGTTTTGCAGAGGGGTATGGCTGTGAGGCACACAGGTATTTAACTAATCCAGGAACCCTAATTATTTCAGGATAACACGAGGGGTTTGGGGGGGGGGGGCTGGTTTTTGTTACAGGGAACCCAAGGCGGGCAATCCAAGGGCTTGCATACTGGCGAAGGGAGTCAACGTCGTCCCGCTGCTTGAGCTATGTTTCAGAGACCTGATGGTGATAGTCACGGATCTTAAAGTAATAGGAAGGCTATTCATGGGATCGGCTTACTTTCCATATGATAGCGATACCAATTCATCAGTGGAGGTACGTTCACTGGTGGAATACTGCAAGATAAGGGGTCTTCCTTTTCTGTTGGAGTGCAATGCTAACTCCCACCATACTTTGTGTGGTAGCACGGACATCAACTCAAGAGGTAATGACCTATTGGAATACCTTATGACCATTGACTTAGATATTCTTAATCCGGGAACACCCCGACGTTTCCCAATTCGGTCAGGGACGAAGTCATTGACATCATTCTCTGTACCGGTAATTTTATAGATAACATCAAGAACTGGAGTCTCAGATGAACCCACTCTTTCAGATCATACTCTGATACAGTTCGTGTTGGAATCCACTGTACTCATCGGCTCTAAATGCGTCAGAACTCCAAGAAGAACGGACTGGGGTCAGTTTTCCACAGAATTAAGAAGTGCACTTTCAGGAGTACCCAGGTGAATTAGAGACGTGGATACTCTGGAGATGGCGCCCAAGATTTTCACGGAAGCCATCAAATCCACTTATAAAAGTAATTGTGGACCTGTAAAAGTCCGAAAGACTGGAGAGACACACGGGTGGAATAAGAAACTCGAAGAGCTTCGCGGGCAAACCAGAGCGAGGTTCAGAAGTGCCAGTTCTGGAAAAACAAAGGAACTATGGACTTCATTTATATCGATGAGGGATGAGTATAGGAGTGCAATACGTAAGGTAAAGCAAGAAAGTTGGACCAACTTTTGCACTGATATCGAGAAAGGAGCAGAGGCAGCCAGACTGGATAAGCTGCTTACTCGTAATCCGCATACTATTCTCGGGACTCTAAAATTGACCGGTGGTGGATACTTAAAGTCTGATGGGGATACCTTGATTCACCTGATCTAGGCACATTTTCCGGGCATCACAAAGTCAGGAAAAGAGGGGATGGCACCCCTGAGGCAATCAAAGCCGCCTGTGGCCCAACTGGGCCCGCAACGGCGGCTAGTTAACTAGATTGTCACCCCAACTGGGGTCAAGTGGGCCCTGAATTTCTTTAGTCCTTAAAAGTCTCCTGGTCCGGATGGAATATATCCAGTCCTCTTACAGAGGGCTGGTGAGATCATCATTGGGCCGTTTGTGAGACTTGCTAGGGCTAGTCTGACGTTGGGTTATGTTCCAGCGGCATGGAGGGGTGCAAGAGTAGTCTTTATTCCGAAGGCAGGAAAGGATCGGTTATACATCACCTGAGGATTTACGACCTATTAGCCTCACATCTTTCTTACTAAAACAGTGGAAAGACTCGTGGGCAGATATATCCGTGATAAGGTCTTGTCAATTAGTACTGTTCACAAGCAACAACCCGCCTATAGGGCTGGTCACTCGACTGTGATGGCCTTAAGCATTTCAGTTAATCTAATTGAAGGACAACTGTGGCAGAAAGGTCTCGCAATTGGAACCTTCATAGATATCGAAAGAGCCTTTAACTACACCTCCGGAGAGGTGATCAGGGCGGCCATGATCGCACATATAGTGCCTAGTGCAGTCGTGGAATAGACCTGCCACATGTTGGCCAATAGGAATCTAACCACGACTAAGGGTGAAACCACTTTATGTGGAACCGTTGACTTGGGATGTCCGCAGGGAGGTGTTCTATCGCCCTTGCTGTGCTGCCTGGTAGTTTGATGAATTGCTTCATCTACTCACGAATCAGGGTCTCCAAGTTATAGGCTATGCGAACGATATACTGGTAATCGTGCGCGGTCAGCATCTGGATGCGCTCTTCGGAGTAATGCAGCAAGCACTAAGAATAGTAGATTCATGGCGTAAGAGGACAGGACTATCAGTCAATCCGAGTTAGACGGATGCAGTTGTGTTCACGAGAAGGTACAAGTGGAGAACCACGAGTACATTGAAATTAGCTGGATAGCTAATAGCGACTCTTTGCTCTGTACAAGAGACATAGGGAAATGCTCGGGCTTGAAACCGCAGACACTCATATGGATCTACACAGCGATCCTGCGACCCAGACTAACCTACGCGGCAGTCGTCTGATGGACCAGGGTCGAACTTTCTACTGTGAAGTCCAGACTGGAAAGAATTAGGGGGCTGATTCTGCGAGGTATCACTGATGCCTCGAAGTCGATACCCACAATGGGCCAGGGGCACAAATAGGTTTGGAGCCCCTCTATTTCACCATAAAGACAGTGGCTGGGAAGGCGGCCTGGAGATTAAATATGGTAAACGATAGCAGTATCTCGACAGTTATGTGGATACCAATCGACATCGCGAGGAGGCCGACACTGAGCATGCTCAGGGACAAAATATCTACATGTCGCTACCTCTTTGACAGGAAGTACCGAGTTAGCATATCCACGAAAGAGGAATGAGCTAATGGTGAGGCACACTTGCCCAGTGATGGAGACAACTGGTTTACAGGTGGCTCCAGGAAGAAGAAGTACGCTGGAACAGGTGTATATCGTAGAAGGAACGGAATGGGCTTCACAATTAAAATGGGGTCCTACGTAACAGTTCTACAATCTGAGATTATGGCCTTCCTCCAGTGCGCCTTTGAAGCAATGGAGTATGGAGGAAAAAGGAACATTCGTATCTGCTCAGATACAAGGGCTGCTATCATGGCTCTGAATGGAACAACGACCACGTCGCTGCTAGTATAGGAGTGCTTCGAGGCACTGAATAAACTAGCGACAGAAAACCGAGTCACGCTGCTCTGGATCCTTGGACACATTGGTATCAGGGGCAATGAGATATCGGAAGTCTAGCAAAGCTAGCAGCAAAGGGAAACTTTACTGGACCTGAGCCAGTTGTAGGTACTTCCAGTAGGTTGGTCATTTAAGATATCAACAGTTGACTGACCGAGGAACATCAGAATAAGTGGGATGCTGTCTCTCGCTGCAGACAGGCTAAAACACTCTTGGGCTCAAAGTTAAACCCTCATAGAGCGAAAGAAAAACCTAAGCTCGGGAGGGATGAAGTCAAAGTCTTAACAGAAATGTTTATAGGACATGGAAATCTTCGGTATAACAGACATAACATAGGGCTTAAAGAAAGTCCCCTCTGTCGTCTATGCGGACAGAATAATGAGACTTCCACTCATATTCTCTGTCACTGCCCTGCGATTGCAGGGAACCGTGTAACACTTACAAGCAGCTTCTGCATCAGTGAGTCTGAAATATCAGCCAACAGCATCGCTGCGATCCTCTTTTTATGGAGAGGGCTTTGGGACTAGGCTTAAGGCTTATAAGGGGACGCAACGGGATCACCCAAGCGTCAGGGGCTGTGACCGTCTCAACCCAGAATATTAATAATAATAATAGATACTCCATTGTAAAGTAGTATTGGGAATAATTTTTGATCTAATTAAAATGAGTTTTGTCTTAAATGTATTTTTTCTAATTTACTATAGTTAATGATAGAAAAAAGTAAACACTTTTGTAATGTTTCAAGAGCCTCCGCTGTTCTCAATCTACAATAATGCCAGAGCTAAAATTTAGGAATATTCAGGAAACACTGTTAATGTAAACGTATTACTTAATAATTACTTCTCAAGAACGGACATACGTTTTGGCATAATTTTCGAAATAATAATTACATTATGTACGAGTTTTTATTGCACTTGTTCAACGATTTTCTACCGTTTTAAACAATTTTTTTTCGTGGTCAGCCATGTCACAATAAAAATGGTGTATTTTTTATTGTTAATGTACTGCAGAATCGTAAGGGTGCATTCTCAGTAACAGTAAAATTTGAAAAAATGAGTTTCGTCGATTACAGCGCCATCTATCGCTAAACGAGAAAAATATTTTAGACAAATCATGCGTATTTTTATCCAAAGAATTTGAATATGTAATAAAAAATAGAGTTTCCTATTAAAGATTTCGAACTTGCCCCCACCCCCACCCCCAGGGCGGGAGGTGGAACCGATTTTAACATTAGTGTACGTACTCCTCAGAATGATTAAATTTTTATTTGTAACATTTTTTTACAGAGCGCTTATTTTTCGAGATATTTGAAAGTTTAAGTATTTATAATTAGGTGCAACACTCACAGTTTCAGGACAGTAACGCTTCTAAAATAAGAGAATTATCAAGTTTGTGCCAATCATATATACCGTACACTTCTCGCAACGACCGCACTTGATCTTGACCTTCTTTCATCACCGTTTTTTCCCTGAAACAGTGAGTATTGCAGTCAATTCGAAATATTAAGCGCTTTACGTTCGAACATTGTGAGAAGTGGGCGATATATATGATTCGAACAATCGAACTTGTTACTGACCTTATTTAATAACCTTTTCTGCTCTGAAACAGTAAGCGTTGCAGTCATTATCAAATATCAGGCGCATTGCGTTCGCACGAAGCGTGAAGCAGGCGATTCATATGGTTGGCATTAACGCACTTGATACTGATCTTATTTAAGCACTATTGCTACCCTTAAATTGTGAATGTTGCAGTTTAGTCCAAATATTGAGAGCTTAGCTTTCAGCCGTTTCGAGAAGAGGGCGCTTCTTATAATTGGCATTACTGCACTTGATACTGACCTTATTTGATCACCCTTGCTGCTTCAAAGCAGTGAGTGTCGCAATTAATTAAAAATATTGAGCGCTTAGCGATCGGCCGTTGCGGGAAGCGCGCGGTGTGAGACAGAGGTAATATTCACCACATTTTAATGCGTGATACTGATTTTGTCATCGTTTTTGCTTTTAATGCTATTCAGATATATCTTATGCTGTGACTTTGAGCGCTTGGCGCCGTATAGCGTAAAAATTGTTTAAAAAAAAGCTACAAAATTACCAAGTTATAAGCAAATCTACCGAAAGAACTTTTCCCATACATTTTGTGCGGGATCCTTTGAACATTTTCCCCTTTTTTGAACCACCCTTTTGAACAAGGTTTAATTTAATCATCGCATCTTAAAATCTTTTAATAGTAGAATTTAGTTGGACATTTATAATATTAAATATTCAAAATTGTAACATTTAAACATTCGACACTTCTTAATTTAACTATTTTTGAAATTGGATGCAAGCCAAATTAAACAAATTGAAACCTGAAGCTTTCAAAATGGAACGATTTTTAATACACTCTTTCAAGTAAAACAATTTCTGATTGGTAGAATCTCATATTGTAAACCTTATATAATAATTTAATAAATACAATTGAAAGTATTTTAAATAAAAAAACGAAATTGTGAAACTTCAAATTGGACTGTCGTAAACCTACATTTTTTTAAACTGAACAATCCCTTATTAAAGCGATTATATTTTCAAACGTTCTAAATATCCAAATTGTAAACCAGGGTATATTCTAAGGGCAGTGTGAAATGAGAAACAGACAGTATTATAAACATCAATTACGGTCAGCATTAAAACTTCCAATAAAAATATAAAATAATGAATAATAAGACATGTATCGCATAAAATGTGTATTTATATAAGTGTTTGCATTAAGAAAAAGAGATTTATGGTAAAACTTGACTGAATTATGAGGCAAAATATTGTCAAAGCATTTTTAGAAATATCGATTACCGCAATTGCTGTGTTTGAAAATTATAACTTTAATGACCCTTTTTTGAACATCACATTAAGAAAAACTGATCTATTAATTAAAATATTGTCAAAATATCTCTAGAAACACCGATTGATGTAGTTCTTTAGAATAAACCCTGTTGCCAAGTTTCAAAATTCCGATTATAAAAGTGTTCAGAAGAATTTGAATCGTTTTTGAGGATTTTAATTTATAATTGTTCGATTTCGAACTTTTTTAATCGTGTACGGCTTGAGTGTAAAATTATTGCATTTTGAACGTCTTCAAATTTAGATTATTTTAGTTTAAATGACCTAGTAAAGTTTCCTTTCAAATTGGGAAGATATCAACATTTTTCATTCTTACTTCTAATATACTATACTAGTTAGAAGGTAATTAACCCTTTGTTGCACGTATTTTTCTGTTCAGTGAGTTTACTTGAAAATTCTTACTTGGTGGTTTATGGGGTCGCTGATTACGAATATGAAGACAAAATTTCGAAAATTTCAGTCCAAGATGGCGGATTCAAGACGGCGATTTCAAAATTAAAAAAAAGACATATATGAGTTTGAAAATCTCTACTTGAGGGTTTCTGGGGTCGCTGATTACGAATCTGAAGTCAGAAGTTCGAAATTTTCAATTCAAGATGGCGGATTCAAGATGGCGATTTCAAAATGTTAAAAAAAGTTATATGAACTTGAAAATATATACTTAGGGGTTTTTGGGGCCTCTGATTACGAATCTGAAGTCAGAATCTTGAAATTTTCAATTTAAGAGGGCGGATTCAAGACGGCGATTTCAAAATTTTGAATAGACAGATATATGAGCTTCAAACTTTTTACTCGGTGTTTTTTGGAATCGCTGATTACGAATTTGATGTCAGAATTTGGAAATATTCAAATTCAAGATAGGAGATTCAAGATGGCGGTTTCAAAATTTTGAAAAAGATATATATATGAGCTTCATAATATATACTCAGGGGTTTTTGGGGTCGCTCATTACGATCGCTGATCTACGATTAGATTCTCGTAATTCTTTAAAATAGATCTCAGACGGCCAACACTGACACATACATTGTGGTTGAAATGTTGACGAAATTTAAAAAATTTACTCTTACTTAGCGTAATGCATAAATTCCATAAAAACCCACATTATTGAAATCAAGGTATTTAAAATCTCATCTAAACCGCCATCTTGAATCTGCTATCTTGAATTTAAATATTTTCAAATTCTGACTTCAGATTCGCAATCAGCGACCCCAAAAACTCCAGAGTATAGATTTTCAAGCTCGCATATCTCTTCTTTCAAAATTTCGGAACCGCCATCTTGAATCTGTTATCTTGAATTTGAATATTTCCAAATTCTGACTTCAGATTTGTAATTAGCGACCCCCAAAACTCCTGAGCATAGATTTTCAAGCTCGATTATCTCCTTTCAAAGTTTTTAAACCGCAATCTTGAATCCACCATATTGAATTTGAATATTTATCATTTCTGAATTCAGATTCGTAATAAGCGACCCCAAAAACCCCCGAGAAGGGGTTTTTAGTTTATTATGTTGAGTAGATTTTTTAAAAATGGATTGTTTCGAAAAAGGGCATTTTTAAAGTTTGCTTATTTATATAACGATTATTACAAACAATTATGTTAAAAAAGCTATAATCTTATGTTCTCTTACAAATAACTAAGCTAATGAATAAAAAAACCGACCTAAATACGTTAAAAACTAATTACATGGCAAAAATCTGAAGTTAAGTTGGTGGGATGTCACGTTCCTACCGTGCAACTAAGGGTTAAATTCATCATGAAGTGTAGGAATTAAGAATTTTCTTTAAAAATTTACAAAGATCCATGCTCTCAAATTATTAAGCCTTTTTCTTTTGAAAGTTCTGAAAAGAAAGGCCAAAACAGTTGAATTTACTAATTCCAATTTTTATTCCTAAAGAGATTTTAGTTTCATTTTGGATAATTACAAATATTTTTTTTTTGTACCTGTTGTCTTCAACAATCATATTTCGAATACAAGTTCCAGTATTAAATTGCCATATTTTCACCGATCCGTCTCTGGCTCCAGTTACCAACAGTTGCTCAGAAGAATCAAAACAAGCGGCTGTAATTTCGACACCTACTTTTTCTCCATATTTCCATCGATTGTGTGCTTTTTTCACAAAACTTAATCGATATCCATACCATGGATTCCAGACTGTTATACATGAATCTAAACTCGTTGAAACAATCTGAAAAATGGACAAAATTTGTTGAAATATAATCAGTTTTATAGAAATGAATTTAAAATAAATATATATTTTTATAAATAAAATTCTGTAGCCTAAACAAAGTATAATTTTCATTTAAAGGCCTTTTGATTCAAAAGATTTCAAATTTAGCAGGATTCAAAGTGCTTCCTTATAGAGGGAGGTTTGTAAGGACTTAAATTTTCATATCTACTTTTTTGATATATCTCGAAATAATTTGAACCCAGCAACTCGAAAATGCTTTTTTAAACAAATGTCCGCGCGTGTGTATGTAAGATTTTTCTGTTTAGCACATGTTGAAAATTAAAAGAGCATGTTTGAAAGAATTGTAGATCCAATCGACTTTTAGGTCTGATAGGATTTTGAGCTAATCTGGACAATTATAAGTATTTTTTTACGTTTATATGAAAGAAACGAAATTTCTGCTATGTTTATACGAGAAAAATTTTTTTCATATTCGAAATGCAACGATACAATATGTGAAATATTTGTCCGCGTTTTCGAGACGCGTCGAATAATTTATTGAACAACCTTCAATTTCCTGTTATGATCTAACAATAATAGTCTATATTTAATAAATATATTGTGCATCTCCTTTACACGAGTGAAACTTTTTAATATTGTCAATATAACAAAACTGTATATGATGTATTTGTTTAGAATTTTGAGACCCATTGATTGACCAATGGAACAATTTTGCCTGACCTCTCATAATCTAGTATTAATACTTATTTATAATTTTTCAAAATATACTTTTCATCTTGTTTATAAAAGGAATTTTTTTAATGTTAAGGATATACTAGTACTATTTTTTAAAATAATTGTTCGCGTCTTAGAGACGCGTCAATTGATCTACAAACTAACCTTCGATGGCATTCCATTAATCTGTAGCGATTAATAAAGTTAAAAAGGTAATATTGTTCACATGAGTCTCTAATTTTCCGAAAATAATATTTTTGCTAAGATAGAAACATAAGATTGAAAATATTCATAGGGTCAATTTTTTTCGCTTGTTAGAGAAAATCTTCCTCTATGAGGAAGCAAATTTATTTGATACTCATAACATGAGCACAAATAAATACACCCACAGTGAATATACCCATAGTACCTACTTTACAGAGGTATTTTATATTATTCTAATTCCAAATCCTCTAAATTTTTTACCATTTTTCCAAAAAAATAAATCTGGGTTTTAATTTTACAGATATTTGAGCGACCATCTTGATAATAAAACTATAAATTAGAATAAATCTTAATATATTAAACATTAGATACCACTTTGAATAAGTGATTATAAAGAACGCAGGAAATTGGTTTTGTGTGAGAATAACCATCAGAAATATCCTCGTCGATTATTCTTTCGCAAACGAGAATTGCTATTAATTGACTGGCTATTATCATTTTTTGAGTCACATCATTGTAAATTGCTGACATTATGGAATCTTCTCCTAATTCAATTGGAACTGTCTACGAAATTTTTATACAGTTTTATTAGAAAATAAATTATTTCATTGAAACTTTAAATTATAATTTTTAATTAAATTTAAATAAACCTGAATGCAAGAAGAGGATGGAACGTCCCAAACTTTAATGTATCTGTCCTTTGATAACGAATAAATCCGTTTTCCAAAACTTTTAGCGAAGAGAGCACAAATCGCAGCTCGATGACCATAGAAAGACATAATTGCTTTTTTTGGTACAAATGGATTCCAGATTCGAACAATGCTATCTGGACCACCAGTCACTAACATCTGATTTGCTTTAAAAAAACATATTTGTAATCAGAATTTGTTTTGGTAACATTATAAAGTGAGTAAAGAAAATGTTATAGTGTATTTTTAGTAAAGTAAATGTTAATTGCACTTGTTTCTCTATTTCTACTGATTTGTTTTATGATTATACGATAAATGTGTCAAAGACTATTTTACATAAGCAATTTGGAAACTACAAATTCTGAGGTAGCATCAAATTTTCCAAGGAAAGACTGACAACATTATTTTAAGATATTCAAATGTTCACAAGGGGCTATAAATAAACAGCTACTGAATTAAAAATTGTGCAAATTAAACAATAATTTTCGAATTCTTTTTAATTCCCTTGGATTGTTTAAATTCTTTTAATTCTTCTGAAGGCTCTGCAGTTAAAAAAAAGATTCCTATTCTTTCGAGGATCTCTTGAAATCTATTAGATTCACCCTGATTTATTTTTAATCTACTTGAAGTTTTTTTTAATTCGCCTTGAAATTTTTTCAACTTTTCTGAATTTTTTGTATTGTTTTGAATGATTAGATTTCACCAATTCAGATGTACATTATAGCGGTCATTCTCTTGAGTATCCCGGCCTCTTATACTAGTATGCTGCGCGCGTCCTTAATTTGTTGAAATAGGGGCCTCGTACATAGGGTTTCTGCTGAACACGATTATACAACTAAATACGCAGTCGAGGACAATGGTTAGGGATGGTCCCGAAAAAAAACCCAAACCAAGTGGTGAACAACCGTGCCGAAGACTGCATAGCACCAATGTGTGCCGATACACACAGTGTCTCTTGAATGTACGTAGAAGAATTCAATGTGACAGAGGAATTGAACAGGAGCCACAAAATGGAGCTGAGAAGGGATATGGAAGCCGTGAAGCAGACATGGGAACATGAAAAGCAGCTAATCAATGATATATTCTAATAGCACTTAACGTTATAGAAACGTGCTTGTAACGTCCCGCGGGCATCTTGGGAACGGTCCACTAGAACGTTCCATTGACGTCACCGGAATGTGCAAAATATGCGCGCTTTGGAACGTTCATGGAATGAACGTTCCCACGGTCCCAATTAGGTCACCGTTCCCACGGTGACCTAAATGGGCCTCATCGTTATTCTTATTTTTAACAACAAATATATCGTACATTTTACATTTTACACGACATTCCTACACGATGAAACTCAAAATAGACTAGTAAAAAAGAAACTTAGTACTGGCGTTAATGGAGCGGCTACCTCAACCCATAAGACCCATGGTAGGTTGAAGCTATGCCGAGAACTTTAAAAGCCTGCAGACCAAGGTGCAACCAGACATCCTTGGCATCAAAATGAACAACTTCTGTACATGCGCAATGTAATGCTTTCTACCACCGCGCCTCTTGTTGAGTCGCCAAAAGCTCCAATTCCTCGACCTGCCCCCCGATTAGTGCGACCGAAATTAGGTTACAGTATCATACTCATGGCTGAAGGCATGATAGTATCATACTCATGGCTGAAGGCATCCAATCTATCCTTTGCTATCAGGGAAGCAGTCGGGACTGGCGGAAACGTGTGCGAGGTCGTTCCCTGCAGCGAGGTTGAGGTCCTGGACCTCGACATAACAACTGACCAAGAGAAGATAAAGGACACTGTAAGGAGGCACTTAAATGAAATGACAGATGAGCTGAAAGTCAACTTCACGAAGAAGCGTTGCTCAGAACGATAGCTCGATCCCCCTGTGGAAGTAGAAATATTCAAAAGGGTAGAAACGTGTGAATAGAAAAAGATAGAGATATTCAATAAGGAAAATAGGAAAATAGGGATTAAAAAAGATAGACGAAATCTTATATTGCCTAACGGATTTGAAAAAAGAGGTGTATAAGCTGTTAATTTATTTAGATAGAAATACTGGGATTCAAAAAAATAAGACTATCCTAAATTTTAGAAAAGATAGAAAAAAATTCAGTGAGATAAGAAGATAGGGATTAAGAAAGAAAGACGAGATTTTGGATTGCCTAACGGATAGAAAAAGATAGGCGTGGATAATCGAAGGACTCATTTAGAAAGAAACACTAGAATATAGATTGGGAGTGGAAAGAAAAGGATACATATGGATAAGTGGCGGATAGACATGGACAAGAAGATAGGGATTCAAAAGAATAGAGGTGATTGTAGATTGGAAGAAAGATATAAAATAATGGAAGGGATAGACCTAGGATCAAGATGGATACATCGGTTCTTTCCATTTCAATCTTAAAGATAGAAAATGATTCAAACGGATAGAAACTTTATCCATTTACTTCCAGGAGGGCCAATACTGCAAATGCGTCAAACTCCGGGCCTTCGTTGGGAGCACTGGAAAATGAATGTAGCGCCTTGTGAACTCGTGGTCCATACTTTCGAGTATTAATCAAGTCTAGTGTTTATCTCTGTGAAAAAATAGTTTATCGAGCTTCTGGCCTCAAGTACTCCATTAATTGAGGCTATTTCCCTTTCTCCCCAGGTGTAATTGCAGAAAATCGGAGGAAGGAGCCTCGAAGGAATTAAGAATGTCAAATCGAACCACAAACGAGTCAAAATGCGTTTAGGAAAAAAAAGTAGGACGGAAAATACTCTCACCTTAGATCATGAAATCGATGACTTCTCTATGGACATGACAGTGATAGCTGACAATGACAAACTGGACACGACAGTGACTCCTGACGGTGAAAACCCCCATACTAATTTCAGCGCTGATCCTCAATGCTCTCAAAACAACTCGGTTCCACGCACGGGTTTTCCACCCATTACCGATTCCATATTCCAGACAATCATATGCCAAGTCAACATCAACTGTCAACATCAACTAGCATGGAGAGCAAATTGGAGACTTAAGCAATCTTAAATGGTACTCCTCTAGGGTAACTTCTTATTATTTCAGTTTATAGGGTCTCCACCCTTGCTAATGTCAACATCGGTAACGTAGACTCAATTTTTCTACTCCATTAAAGATTTAAATTGCAGCTTGGTTGTCAGAAGTGGTGGCTTTAATGACCACAATTCTCTCTAGAGCAGCTCGCATAATTGTAGAGGAGGAATTGAGATTTACTTTGCCTTGGATGAGACAGATCTGATCCCACTTTTCACATGTTAACTCATCTTTCGTACCTGTCCTGGAAGCCCGCCATCAATCATTTATCTGACCCTCGTTTCTCCGAATCTACACACACTCTCTTCTTGATGGGTTTGGAACGACCCTTTGGGCAGCGGTCACTTCCGCTTGATTTCTGGTATAGGAGTTTTAGTTCCAATAACCCTATTTTACTCGCATAGATATAAACTTAACCGCATCAACTGCTCCTCATTCTCTTCTAATTTCTCTGAAACTACTTTGCAGGATGCAAAGCTGTTTGCCCTGACGGACCGAAGGAATCGAATGCAGCTTCTACAAAGTACCCGTAAAGACCCCATTGGGTCCTTATTTGGTTCCTTTTTAAAAAACTCGAAAAACAGCAAAATCAACTTTTATATTGTTGAAAGTCGGATTCTATATTAAAATTCCCTATAGAAGGTCACGGAATAATCGCAATAGTGTTCTTCAAAGTATAGATACCATTTGTCTTAGTTCCATTAACTGTTCTAGGTTATATAATTAGAAATAGACTGTCCCTTTTAAACAAGCTCAGCTGCATAGTTTCTGAGGTTTGTATACCCGGCTCAAGGGCATACCTGGCAACAAAGACACGGACCTGGCAGCCAAGACTGCAACTAGAGATGCATATCTCTTGAATATTTTCCTTCCCTTCTCTGATTTTTTCAGTGTAACTCGTGAGAATTTAGATAGAAACTGCGACAACTATCTCAGAAAAATATGCGAAAACAGAGGTGTCACATACACTCTGTATTCTTATAAACCTAGTAAGAAACTCTGGTTCTGTTCATTTCAGACTCGCAGAGAATGGATTGTTGTCTCTCTGTGGCATGAGGAGCAACCACTACGCCTTGAATGCCAGTATAGTTCGACAAAATATAATTGCTTCTGGAAGCTGCCTATGTGATCCTAATACCGAAGAAGACTTAGTCCATATACCATGGGCCAGCGCCAGATTCACCGCTTACAGAATAAATTTTATCGGATCTTCAACAAAAATTTAAAAATGCCCTCCTCTATACTGTAATATTAATTTCCAAAAAAATTCTACAAGTAGGATGGTTACGCCAGTTTTTAAGTTTTTAAAGGAAACCAAATTGCAAATATAAAAACTTCTCTCTTTGCCCCCATAGACATTTTCAATTTATTATCTTCTAATTTCTTTATTTTTTCTCCAATGTTCTTTCTGAACATTGCCGCTTATGTCATTCCAAGTGAGGGAACCGGGCTGACTGTTTCACCACACTAGAGATGAAGCTGTCGAACCCTACTCGACAATCGATATGAAAAGGTATTATTAGCCTAGGTGCGGCACCTCACTGATGAACCTATAACAAGTCCCTTGAAATAAAAAAATGCCACTGGTTAAAAGGAGACATAACTGTCTTCATCTCTTTTTAACAAATTAAATTTTTTTAGTTTTTGGAACTTATTATAGGTTTGCTAGTGAGGTGCCGCATTTGGATTATAATTAGAAGATTTTTCTCAGCGTTTCGTGGCTTACGGTGAACGTTAAAAACACCCGACGACGTTTCTGTGCATGTTCTGTGAGTTTAGCGTTACCGTTATCCTCTATCCGACGTTCGTTAGCGTATCATTTAGCGTTTTCCGTATCCTACTAAACTCGATACAAAATTTCCCTAATATATCTACTATATATTCAAGATTACGTGGAGTTCACACTCCCCTCACTTGTCTATGGCAGTATACACAAGGAAATAGCCAGCATTAAATTAAGTTAAGGGAATTGTGAAGATGGCGAAGAAGGAACTGGATAGCTATCCTGTAGAGCCAAGAAAAAAGCCAAGGCAACAAAATGCTATCGCTGTCAAGACTAAGACCATTTGGCAGCGAAGTGTGAGGGTTCTGCCCAGACCATGTTCTGCAGGAGGTGTGACGAGCAGGGCCACAAAGCTACGAAGTGTTTTAAAGAGGCATCAGACAGCCCCTTCGAGGAAGCCTAAACAAGGACGGCGGTAACCGATCAGGCTCGAAAATAATATCGAAGTCTGGCGAGACCGTTGCGTGACACGGCCAGGTTTTAATGCATTCTCAATGCATTCTCACCTTCCCTAAAAGAAGTACCTCGAGAGTAAAAAAATAACACATTATATGTATTCATTTTATTATAATTCATTTTTTAGAGTTATGCCTGAGTCATACACTTAACTTAATAGAGGGGTAGAGTTCTATGAGCACAAAATTGAGTGCGTTACAAACATGCTCGTGCTCGTGGAGGAGAACATGGAGTCCGCGCTCGTGGCGGCCTCAGATGTTCGTCCTATTACAATATTACACTGGCGCCACATATTTTTATAAATGGAATTTTTTAAATGCATAAGCTTTTAACTTAATTTATTATCATATTTACCTTCGCAAAACGTGAAGCAGGTAATGCCTTTGGGAACACTGAATTTGTACTGAATCTTTTTACTACTTGGATGGCTCACAAGTAGAGAACAATCGGAACAATTACTACATGAAACAAAAGCTCTAAGGCTCTCGTAATAGGCTACTTGGCACACCCAGTCATCGTGAATATTCTTAAATTCTTCCACTTTTAGGGTCTTCAGTTCTCCCTTGACAATTACATTTTTAAGGGGAAACGTATTTAATATTTTTTCCATAGTCGTAACATTTTAAATAATTTGGTTTGAAAAGAAACTACATTTGAAGAACTTGGAATGTTCAAAAACCCAATTTGAGTGCTTTTTTAGTTTCACTGCTTTAACTTCAATTTTAAATCTTTGCATCACATTATACAAACTTAAACTTCAAAATATATTAAAAATACAAAACTTCTAAAATTATAGCTTTAATATTTGGTAAAAAATAAATTCTGAAGCCTTGGTAGTAAATTAAAGTAAAAGCTTTAGAATATGAAGGCTTTTGCTCGAAAATATGCAAATTTCAAAGATCCCAAATTCATACATATATTTTAAAGTCAACTAAATACATTTTCAACGCCTTCCAAATTGGTACACAAGTTAAATTTCAGAACATTCAAGGTTTTCAAGTGTTCAGGTGTCGAAAGCGTCAAATAAATTTAAATTGAAAGCATTGACATTTCAAAAACTAATACAGTGAAGTCTCACCTATTTCCCGTCGCACCTATTTTTCGTCTCCCCTATTTCACTTCCTTCCTACTCTCACTACGGATCCTGTATGGTCCCCTCCACGTCAGTGGCTGAGCAGTTAAAAAAAGGACCGAAGAGCGGGAATCCCTGGCAGGTTTGAGTTGAGTATAGTAGCATGACGTCATGGAATACGTCATACGTTTTTCTCGTGAAAATATTATAAACCTACAAGTAGGTCAGAAATGTACGAATAATAATATTTTTCACGAGCAGAACCTATTTTCTCAGTCATGCTCCATGCTTTTGTTGATTGACGACCTTTCAGTTTCACGAAATAAAATAAAATATCCTAAATTTCAGGTTAGTGGCCCTCTAACCCCAAATCTCGGATGGTTGCTTGCAGTTCGTGAAACTGAAAGGTCTTCAAACGATAAAAGGATGAAGAAACAGAATTGCACAAATGCATTTTACATTTGAAAAGATTACTATTCAGACATTTATAATCTAAGATTTAAAAGATTTGATCCAAAAATTCGTGTCACTTGCAAGTGCAATGTAATAAACTTCCTGACGGCTGACATTTCCATCTGGCCTAGCATGTCACGGTACGTCATTCTAGAAATTAAGTGTTCAAGACAATTATTTTTTAGACTTTTGATTTCGATTTTCAGAAGTATTTACTTTTAATCCAACACAATTTATTTTCAACGCAGCCGGAGAGACATGTATATAATTTTCGTCGATAAAATATAATACAATTGGATCACTCAATGAATGATCACCTGAAACCGATTGCGGTCAAATTTGAGAAAAAACTTGTAACTGGTCTATAATTAAGTCTTATATTTCTAGATTCGATCCATGTATTTTAAGAATCATAAATTATTTTTGTTAAGCCAGATAAAATTGTTGCAAATATGTGGAAGTGCAAAAATGGCGATGGCGTGTCATTTTTAAAATAAATTAAACACTATAGTTACTTGTTTAAAATGAAGTAAAAGTCAACAGTGCGATCAGGCATGATTTAAATTTATTATCTATAATGATATTTTAGACTTATAGTAAAAATAGGAGAGGAAAAATGTGTTTGAAGTGATCTGTCAAAATGTGTCATTATCGCAAACTTTGATAATTTATTATAAGCAAAATACACTACCGAAAATGGTAAAACTTGTTTAGAAATAAGGATTGGTACCAACCTTTTGCAGGGTGTTCAGTAAAACTGCTCATCAAAACTTCTTGTTCAAGATATTTGCCCTCGAAAAATGAGCAGAAAACACAACTTGAAAGTCGCGTATTTCCGAATATACATTTTTAAACAAAACTTTATCTGCGCGAATAAATTATTTAA
>NC_046666.1:81915265-81916372 GCF_010883055.1 Belonocnema kinseyi | reverse complement strand
AAAAAGTCCCGGAAGGTTGAATATTTCTTCAGGTAAAATATTTTTCAAAAAAGTGAAGGTCATTCCTGAATTAATTTCAACGAGGAATTCAATGGTGACCTTCATTTTGACTTTGAAGTTGACCTTCGTTCGGTTCGGTTTTGATTCCTCTAGAATCAAACCGAAGGGCCTATGACAAAGCCACCGAACGCGTCCTCGGGTTGCGGATAGAGGGTCCCTGTACCAAGGGTTTCTGCTGAATATGGTTACAAAAATAAATAGGCAGTCGCGGACAATTGTCCAGGGGTGGTCCCGAAGGAATTAACCCCCAAGTGGAGGTGTGAAAACCGTGCCGAAAGTTGAATGGCACCTGGGTGAGGTGTCTAGAACGGTGACTCTGGGATACCGGGCGACCTCTCAGAGTACGCAGCCTTATCCTTGCATGCGGGGCTCTACAAGGATTGACGAACGCCTTTCCCCAGCTTCTCGTTAAAACAACAATGACAACACCAAACATAGTTGTAGTAAGTGCGGTTCAAAACAACAGAACGCGCAGAACAGGTCGGTCAACAATGCCGACCAATGTAGAGCTGGGGGAGCCAATAAAAATGGATTCAATGCGATGGATCGGCGGGATCTCGCAAACTTTGGGTGGATGGAGCGACTGAATCACGACTTGCTAGAGTGCTATGATGCGAGTGTGGCGCCTAAAAGGGGTTACATGGCACGGCTGCATGCTCTGTGGTGCGAGAAACACCAGGAGCTATCGCACTTTTCGTATAAACGTCTGCGAAACCATGCCGAAGTACTCTAAAAAAGGGGCTGTGTAAGCGGAAGGCCTAATCTACCACAGCTAGAACAAGCCAAAAACAGAGACAGAGAGGCGACACTAAGACCAACCGCGGGCAGGCATCCAATAGATGAAGAGCGATGCTTTACGACCCGGAGAAACATCAACACCAAGGTTTCTCTCAAGCCTAAAGATCTGGCTGGCTAAGAGAAGTCTAGAGCGGAGGGAGAGGTGGTCATCACTACCGAGGAGGTGAAAAAAGTATTAAGAGGGATGAAGAACTATTCCGCACCAGGACCAGATTGTATCAAAACCTTCTGGTGGAAGAAGTTTTCTTT
>NC_046666.1:81912813-81915165 GCF_010883055.1 Belonocnema kinseyi | reverse complement strand
TTTGTCATAAGGACAACCGCAGGATTTCGCCGAGAGCGGGTGCTAATCTGGAAAATTTCACCCGCTTCCAGCGAAATCGCGGTAAAATTTCAGCCACAACGACGTCTCGCGACCGTGATATAGGTGGTTACAGTCTGTAAAGGAATCAAGACAACGATCCAGCAAAAGCCTCGTGTACCCTAAGAACACGGAGCGACTCAAGGACAACCGCCTTCTGCATTTTTTCCACAAGTGTTCTAACATATTGTTGACACGCAGGGATGCTTTTTAGGCCATTAGCAAGTGAAAGCTTGGCACCTCCAAGAGCGCCGATAATAAGGACGATCAGTTTAACAGAATATTCCGGGTACAATCGTTGCAACTGCCTTATAAGGGATCGTCCATAAATTACCTAACGCGTTTTTCTTTTGTTTGAATAAAGACGAGCATGAAATTGATGTGAAGTTGAGAAAGACACAACGATATAAACAAAAGAAAAAAGTGTTACGTAATATATGGACGATCCCTAAGGTCTCGATCCCTTTCTTTCTTTTCATTCTCCTTGGCTATGATGTTTTTGTCAGCTGGTGCCGAAAATTCGATAACGAACATGGTCCGCTTCTCGAAGTCAAGAAGAACCATGCCAGGCCTCGAGTGAGCAACAGAAACAATTGTCGAGAATATAAAGTTCCAGTATATGCGACACTTTCCATTCTCGACAATTGACTCAATTTCCCTAGGAGCATTTAGAGGAGCGATATTAAGCTTAATGCCGTAGGAGTGACAGAGATGGTAATAAAGCACTCTTAGTGCCGCATTGTGCCTTTGAATGTAGGTGGTTCCCGCGTCAGTTGGACAACTAGATAGTATGTGAGCTAAATGCTCGGGGTGTGCATGGCACGCCCTGCAGCTATCATCGGGAATGTCTTGGCTCAAAATGTGGCGACGGTATGTTAAGGTGAAAATGACACCGTCTTGGCATACAAAAATGAAACCCTCTCTACCAGAATTCAATTGGGGCGATTTAAGGAAAGCAAACGTTAGCTCACAAGACATTGACTGATCCTTCACATTTCTGTGGAAGATACCGTGCATCCTCTTATCGAGGAGCTGTTCACGAAAGTTGTTCTCTTCTGCTTTCTTAATCCGGGGTTTCAGGAGTGAGTACTCGAGATAGATAAGATTTGATGCATTTTCCTCACCCCTAATACTGAAGTCAAGTCCGAGTGTTTCAGCATCCTCCTCCGCTGCTTTGTACAGAAACGCTCCTTTGCCCACTTCTTCGTGATTGCGGACCATTTTAAGAAGAGGTTCTCTTCCATTTGCAACTTTATGTGCTGTACCCAGAATAATCCTGTTGTGAAGACATTTAAGACTCAATAATCCGCGACCCCCTTGACGGCGTGAGATGTACAGTCGCGGAACGGAAGACTTAAGATGCATGCTTTTGTTCATGTGCATAACCTTTCTTGTCCGATATCAAGAGATCTGACCTCGTTCTTCGTC
The DNA here is from genome assembly GCF_010883055.1 of Belonocnema kinseyi. Taxonomy (NCBI): domain Eukaryota; kingdom Metazoa; phylum Arthropoda; class Insecta; order Hymenoptera; family Cynipidae; genus Belonocnema; species Belonocnema kinseyi. The sequence goes on along the minus strand of NC_046666.1, from coordinate 81,913,680 downwards.
CATGGAACTACTCCAAATGAATAGAGTAGTACCAGGACGGCAAGCATGTTCGTTGCAAATACTTTGTTCCTCGCCGACAGTTCAGAAGACCAAATTTGTCGGATGAGACGTTTGTATCTGCTTCGGAAAGTATCTTTTATAGATGTCACATCTTGAATGCGGCTCTGTGGCACGCCCAGGTATGTATAAGTCTTTCCAGTACAAAGCTGTCGTATGGCGCTTCTATCAACGAGCTCAGGATCTTCAGGGATGCCATTAAGTTTTCCTCGCTTCAAATAAACCTTGGCGCATTTGTCTAACCCAAATTCCATTCCAATTTCCTTCGTATATCGTTCGACAATCCCCAGAGCTAGATGCAGTTGCTCTCTGTTATTAGCATAGATCTTAAGATCGTCCACGTAAAATACATGAGTGACCTTGTACTTTCGATCTTCAGGTTTGCCGCACAAGTACCCGTCGGAATGACGAAGTGCTAGAGATAGTGACAATAATGTAAGGCAAAAGAGGAGTGGGCTCATGGTGTCGCTCTGAAAGACACCTCTCTGAAAGGTGACCTTGTTAGTTGTCACAAGATTTTTTTCAGATGAGATAGTAAATCTGGTTTTCCATAGCGGCATCAATCTCTATATGCACCCAACTATTTGCGGATTAACCTTTAAGATTTTCAAAAGACAGATGATAAGTCTATGGGATGTCGAATCGAAGGCTTTCCGATAATCAATCCAGGCCATCGATAGGTCACGCTGGTAGAATGCTGCATCTTTACAGACACATCTATCGATGAGCAGTTTCTCCCGACATCCAGCTACGCCTTTCTTTGAGCCTCGTTGTTCATACATTTCTTGCCACAAAGGTTCAATTGCCCGA
>NC_046666.1:81909290-81912713 GCF_010883055.1 Belonocnema kinseyi | reverse complement strand
ATCTCAAAAGTCCCGGGAGGTTGGATATTTCTTCAGGTAAAATATTTGTCAAAAAAGTGAAGGTCATTCCTCAATTAATTTCAAAGAGGAATTCAATGGTGACCTTCATTTTGACCTTGTAATTGACCTTCATGGCTTTTTGAAGGCCAACATTGGTTTTTTGAAACCACCTTTTTTACATCTGCAATCGATAGGGCGAAAAATTCTACGTTCAGGTACGTACCCAAGTTATAGGTCAGTTGTAACGTTCAAGGTCAGTTAGAGGTTATTTGAAATTAACAAAGTCTTCCAAGAGGTCAGTGCTATTCCTGAAGTAAATTTCAACGTGTAACGCGGTAAAATTTTACCCGCCAATTTCCTCTCGACCGGTCACACCAGAATTGAGAATTAAACCTAAAGAGTTGTTAAAACACCGATTCGAATGCTCTGAGCGATGCTGACTGGGTCACATTTAATTATTTAAGAATTTTATTCTGGCACGAGAATTTAATGTTTGTTTAGGTAGTAACCTGCCGTATTAGATCGAAACATCTACCTTGTACGACAATTTACCTCACTAGGGGTCATCGACTTATCCCGCTCTCTGGGTGACGTCACGTGAGGCATCAGCTTTTTTGGCGGGCTCACGAAAGGATATTCGACGAATCAACGACCGACCATGAGAGGAAATAATACGTATAATATTAATTTTTTTCTCAACTATTTGAATTTTAAATCATATTTCTTTTTAAATGCGGTCAAATATTCTAAGTCCTCGATTTCGTTAGATAATCTTTTATTGAATTAGAATTTGAAATTGTCGATGTAAGCCAAGGGCTTGAAAGATCGCAAAGTGCGGCAGATTGGTCAGTTCCGATCTCCCGCGCACGCGCAGTGCTACCCGAGTTTGAGACAAAAGGCTGTGTTTTACTTTCTAAAAATGTCAAACTTACCAGTCTTTGACTTGGAAGAGACTATAAGCATAATCTTCAAAGCAACCTTGGTAAGTCCCATTGATTAGGATTCTGAATGCTAATTAGCAAATTGTTTAGCTCGATGGGCAAATTATTGTCATTTTATTCTAACGTCTTTTTTTTAAATGGCGAGGTTGTATTGTATCGGAATAAAGCAGTCGCTCAGGGTCAAATTTTGCATTAGACAAATGTAATTTCTCTTTTCAGAAATTTTTTTTTCTTTTTATTACTTATTTGTTACTTGTTCTTTCGATTCCTTTGAGCTATGTTCCATTAAAGAACCAAACTTAAGTTATACAAAATGTTGGTTGTTTTGTTTTAATTATTTTTGAAAATCCATGAACCCTTCTTTGACTAAATATGGCGGAATTAAACGCCAGGCGTTGCTACTAAGCTTAAACGCCTCGTGATGAAGCTGCCTGGAAAGGTTTGCGGTTCTGAATCTGCCTGAGTCAAATGATTTTGTTTTACTTGACGTTTCAGCCTTTCTTTGTACGAGCAACAACGTTACAAACGACAAATTCATTGGTGAACTCTGTATTGATCTTGGTGATGATCTTCAAAGTTTTTTCAAGGTTTTTTCCAAGCAGTTTACGTTAACGTTTAGCATTACCCAGGAAAAACGACGTGGACGTAGTAAATTCTGCTCCCTTTGGGGTGCTTGATTAGCGTGAGTCCCCTTGCCTCTCACGTTTCGGAGTGCTTGATTAGCGTGATTCCCCTTGCCTCTCGCGTTTTGGGGTGCTTGATTAGCGTGAGTCCCCTTGCCTCTCACGCTTCAGTAAAGATGTTCGAACTGAAAACCTTGAGCTTCTTGACAAAAAGCTATGCGATTGTAAAAATGAGTTACAACATTACGAATCATCTCCCTATCAATCAAAGTAGCTTGTTGCAGAATCCGATTCTGCAATTCGTCTAAGCTTTTCGGTTGCGTTGAGTATAATTTGCTCTTTAAATAACCCCAAAGAAAATAGTCGAGAGGCGTCAGATCAGGAGATCTAGCAGGCCACTAGATTTCACCCCTTCTTCCAATCCACCTTTGAGGGAACTGAGTATCCAAATATGCTCGAATCACTCTACCGTAATGAGCCACTGCTCCGTCCTGCTGGAACAAAATATTTTGAAAATTATCGCCTGTAATCTCCCTTATTCTTGGTACAATTTGGTTTCTGAGAAGTTCTTCATATGGACGAGGATTGAGATTACCATCGATGAAGAAAGGGCCTATCAATGTATCATTCAAGATACCAGCCCAATCATTAATCTTTTGTGGATATTGTGTGTGACTCTCCAACATCCAATCAGGACTTGTGTCGGACCAATATCTACAATTTTGCCTGCTAATTTCACCTTTTAAAGTGAAAGTAGATTTATGTGAAAATACTGTATTGTACAAGAAAAGAGGATCTCTATCAATTCTGTCCATCATAATTTCACAAAATTCAAGCCGACGATCAGGATCGTCTTCATTGAGCTCTTGTACCAAATGAACTTTGTAAGGATGGAAATTAATACTTTTAAAAATATTTCGCACTGTCTCAGGAGCAACGTCACGCTCATCACTAGCTCAGCGTAAACTAAGGTGTGGGTTTTCAACAAACGCTTGTGCTATGTCCATCTGCATCTCCTCAGACCCTGGAGATTTTGGCCGACCAGTTCTCCGAAGGTCCTTGATAGATCCATGATTCATAAGGCTCCTTACAGTTCTTTTAATTGTTGATTGTGAGACAGGATTTAATCCTTCTCCATTACCAAAAGTGCGATTGAAAAGCAAACGAACTTGATCATAAGATCGAACTCGATCTCCCCAGCCACGCATCATTAATACAGATACCCTCTTTCGATCCGAAAGCTTAGCTTTCGCCATAATAATCTTTTAGCGAAAGATAGTGAGCATGTATTTGTAATACGTAAATTTAGTTTCGATTCGTAATATTCGTATGGAAGAACGGTATAGGACTTATGGTATCGCCTTAGGTATTGACTTAGGTATCGAAAAACGGCATAGGATTGTACAACTCTTCGGGGAGGAACATAACTCTCACCAGAACACCTGGAACTTTAAATGAAAAATTTCCTTATGATTTTACAATATTCAAAACGCTGTAACCAAGATCAATACAGAGCTCAACAATGAATTTCTCGTTGAAATTTACTTCAGGAATTACACTGACCTCTTGGAAAACTTTGTTAATTTCAAATAACCTCTAATTGACCTTGACCGTTACAATTGACCTATTACTTGGGTACGTACCTGAACGTAGAATTTTCCGCTCTATCGATTGCAGATGTAAAAAAGGGAGATTCCATTAAAAAAACAATGTTGACCTTCAAAAAGCCATGAAGGTCAACTTCAAGATCAAAATAAAGGTTACCATTGAATTTTTCGTTGAAATTTACTTCAGGAATGACCTTCACTTTTTTGAAAAAATATTTTACCTGAGGAAATATCCAACCGTCCCGGGACTTT
>NC_046666.1:81900397-81909190 GCF_010883055.1 Belonocnema kinseyi | reverse complement strand
TTTAAATAAATTATTCGCGCAGTCAAAGTTTTGTTTAAAAATGTATATTCGGAAATACGCGAGTTTCAAAGTGGTGTTTTTTGCTCATTTTCAGGTTTTCAAGGACGAATATTTCTAAGAAGATGTTTTGATGAGAAGTTCTACTGAAGACTCTGCAAAAGGTTGGTACCAATCCTTATTTCTAAACAAGTTTTACAATTTTTGGTAGTGTATTTTGCTTATAATAAATGATCAAAGTTTGCGATAATGACACATTTTGACAGATCACTTCAAACACATTTTTCCTCTCCTATTTTAACTATAACTCTAAAATATCATTATAGATAATAAATTTAAATCATCCCTGATCGCACAAGTAACTGTGGTGTTTAATTTATTTTAAAAATGACATGCCAAAGCCATTTTTTGCACTTCCACATGTTTTCAAAAATTTTTTCTGGCTTAATAAAAATAATTTATTATTCTTAAAATATACGAATTGAATCTAGAAATATAAGATATAATTATAGACCAATTTAAAAAAAAATTCTCAAATTTGACCGAAATTTGTTTTACGTAATAATTCATGGAGTGACCCAATTGAATTATATAATGACCTTTGATAATCCATCCAATTCATTTTACTTGCTCTAGAGTTAGATTCAAGTATACTTTTAGTATGAGTCTTAATAACCATTATTTTCGAAAAAGGTTTTATACTTTATGCAAGATATGCATTCAATTTGTCTGAAGCAAAGTTAAACTAAATATTTTGCCGAAATGAGAATCCAAATTTCGCTGTTACACATTATAATATTGTTTTGCTTGCTCAATTTAAACTTTTTGTGGCTATTGAGTTTCTCGTTTAAAATGAGAGCTTGCTCTTTGACCATTGGCCCAGATATAGGACTGCCTCTGCCTCTTACGTGCTGAAACCATTCCTAGACAGCAGCATTTGAATTCTGATTGCCATTAGTTCTTGACGACTTCTTTTTACAAATTCAAAACTTTCAATTATATTTTTCACAAGTGAGCGCGAGCTCTCACCGCCTTTTAGATGCTCTCAAAGATACCACATTCGTTCAAAATAGACTGTTTTTAGGCACATGATTTCCTTTCATCTAAAAGCTTATTTTTTTCTTTTCGAAAGATAAATGCAGAATGCCGGGGAAATAGGAGAAACTTAACCGCAATTAAATAAATGCAACAGTGCAGAGATTTCTAAATTAAAATCCTTTTAATTTAAAAGATCTAAAATAAAGTGCGTCTTAATTTACAAGCAACAAAACTTCAACATTTCAAGGCCTTTAATAACATCGGCACACAAAAATAAGTGGTCTGTCCGACACAGTACACTAGCATATCTATATGTTTTGGGGTCGCTGAATTCGAATCCGGTGTCCAAACAACCAAGTTGGCTCGTATTTTTCTGATAAACGAAAAAATAGACGTAAAATCGACAAAAGCAGCGATTTTCAGATATATTTTTGCAAAAAAAATTTTTTCTTGCCCGGTGGACTTAAACAACATATTTATATGTCTTTTGGGACGCCGAATTCGAATCTGAGGCCCAAGTAATCAATTTGGCTCATACTTTTTCGAAAATCACAAAAATAGACGTAAAATAGGCGAATACAGCGATTTTTCTTGTATACTTTTGCAACAAACAAATTTTTCATGCCCGGTAGTCTAAATCAGCATATCCTTATTTTTTGGGGGGGTCGCTGAATCCAAATCCAAAGTAATAATAACCCAGTTGGCTCATATTTGAGGGAAAAATGCAAAATAGAGGTAAAATCGACGAAAACAGCGGTTTTTCGTGCATATTTTTGAAAAAATATCTTTATCCCCGGTGGACTTATCCAGCATATCCTTATGTTTTTGGGGTCACTGATTCTGAATCCGGGATTCAAATAACCCAGTTGGCTCATATTTTATCGAAAAACGCAAAAATTAGTTACAAAGTCGACGGTAACAGCGATTTTTCGTGTATATTTTCGCAAAAAAAATATCTATTTTCATGACCAGTGGACTTAACCAGCATATCTATATGTTTTTTGGGTAGCTGAATCCACATCCTCTAATTAACCCAAGAGAAGTTTTGATTTCACCCCTTCATATAAAGCTGGGTCTTATGAAGCAGTTTGTCAAAGCGCTTGACAAGAATGGCGATTTCTATGCGAATTTGGAAGATCAATTTTAACAACTTTCCGAAGCAAAACTAAAAGAGGGGATCTTCGATGGACCGCAGATAAGAAAAATGTTGCATGATCCAGAATTCATATAAAAATGTCTGGCACTGAAAAAGATGCCAGGCTTAGTTTTAAAAATGTTGTAAAAAACTTTTTAGGTAATAAGAAAAGTCCAAACTATCAAAATGTGGTTTCAGAAATGGTAACAAACTTTGGTAAACTAGACTGCCTTATGAATTTGAAGCTACATTTTCTTCATTCGCATATAAATAAGTTTCCAGGCAACCTGGGATACTTTAGTGAAGAGCAAGGCGAACGTTTCCACCAGGATATAAAAGAGATGGAGAGGTGATATCAGAGATGTTGGGATATCAACATGATGGTTGACTACTGTTGGAGTTTAAAACGAGATCAAGTCAATCAAGGTACCAAACAAAAGCGAAACCCACTACGTAGGTCTTTTGAGGACAAAAGGTTTTGATACAAGCGATATAAATAAAAAAAATAAATAAAGAACCCTATAAGCATGAGAGGTGAGGGGACTCACGGTAATAAAGCACCCTAAAGGGAACAGAATTTACTACGTCCACGTCGTAGATCCTGGGTAACGCTAAAAGTAAATAAAACTTATTTACAAAAAATCCTACTACTGCCATGCAAGGAGATGTAATGTTGCAGGTTTCACCTGCAAATTACTTTGTATATCTTCTCTGTTTTATTTATTTGTAAATAGCTCTTCCCCTCTAGGAGGAAATATCCATTAAAAAAACAGACCATTGAGGCTCGAACGAGGCCCAACTTATCTTATTTTCTTAAATGGTTTCTTTATTTCTTTTCTAAATTTTTTATGTTTTTATTTTTGTACAACACACTCTCATGAGCTTCTCATAGGAAGAGGGAGTAAGTTACTCTTGTTGATCATTTTGGGGTTTTTGTTTTATTTTTTTTGTATAAAATTCACCGAGTTTCTAGAACGAGAAGGGGATGGAAGAGAGAGTTGTTCTTCCCTGAAGCATCATTTTTTATCAAGGACCAGCGCTACGAACAACGAGAAAGCAAGGCGGGTTGAAGTCACACAAGTGTAGGCGCAACCGTAGGTTTTTCACCGGGGCATAAATTTGTATAAAATTCCCGCATTTCAAATCCTGTACCTGGGGTGATTCAAATCTCACCGTTGAGGATTCGTCGCAGCACCACTATCACCACCTCTTTGGCAGTAGGGTCCCGAAATCATCCTCCATATGCCATGACACTGCGACAACGCAGAAGACACATCTCGTCCACCTGCGAAGGAGAGGAGAGGTTGGGCGGCCTGCGTGCTGCCGAGACGAGCGAACTCATTGTCTTTTGTCGTTCGAGCCTCATGAGAAGAAGTGATCTCTAATCTTTTTCTTGTTCCACAGAGTGGTTCATAAGAAATTTTTGTTTGCTGCCAAGTTTTTTTACCTGTTCGACGGATTACTGTTAGTGTACGTCGTTGTGGACTATCCAAAGGCTTAACCTGAAGGATGGGCGCCGTTGTTTAATTAAATTCATCTTGATTAATTACTGTGTAAAGTTTAGAATTTTGTTTGTACTTCAAATGGCGTCAATGGACGCGGAGATAATTTTTAACGCTGTGTTCGCTCCAGGGCGGAATGAACTCGGTCTGCCAAACTCTTCGTGTTATTTCTTTTAGGATCTCTGTTTTACAAAATATTTAATTGTTGTGGTTTTTGTTTTATTTTAATTATCTAGAGGGACTTAACTTCTTTTTCTCTCATTTTGAAGACCATTAATGTTAACGTAATTGAATCAATTATATGTGATGGATATTTTCTTATTTAACCATGATTAACTTATTTTATAGACCTCTCAGGTCTATCTTCAGTAGGATTTTCAGGTACCTACGCCACTCTGCCAGAATAATGAGCTTGGGCATTTAAAAAAAACGTGTTTTAAAAAAAAGAATAGTTTATTCGAGGATTATCAGTGTTTTTGTGAGTTAAAATCATTCTCTTTCAGGGCGCCAAACGTGATGTTTGTCTGGCGCCTTTTAAAAATAAATTAGTAGTCCCTGGGGGAAAATTTGTCTTTAAAGTTTGTGTTGTCTATTCGGAGAGTTTTGGGAGGGCTCGGCAGGACTCGGCTCGCGAGAGCTCACTTCGAACGGTACGCGACACGGTTCACGGGTGCAGGCAAAACGGTAGAAAGTCTGTACACACAAAAGTGACAGGTACAGTGCGTATACGTATTCGCGCGTTACAAAGTGATCAGGAGCGGTTTTAACTTTTGCGGCAAAATTGTTTTCGTTTTTTTTTTTGGATTAAATTAGTTAATATTTCAAATGCTTAATTAATCAATCTCGTTAAATTGATTAACCTTTCGAATGATTAATCAATCAATTTTGTTAAGTTGATTAAGTTTTCTAATTATGGATCGATAAATATTTTTAAATTGATTAGAGTTTCTAGTGATTCATCAATAAATTTGATTAAATTGATTAAACTTTTGAATGATTAATCAATCAATATTGTTAAGTTTATTAAGCTTTTTAATGATTAATCAATAAATTTTGTTAAATTGTTTAACTTTTAAATTATTGATCAGTAAATTTCGTTGAATTGATTACATTTTCGAATGGTTAATAAATACATGATGTTGATTGATTAGATTTTTAAATTAATAATAAATAAATAATGATTGATTGAATCGATTGACGATTAATTTGTTGTATATAATTGATTTAATCAATTAATTGATTGTTGAATTGGATTAATTTTTGTTGTGTGGATTCGTCAATCAATTTCCTTTTTTCCATTTCTCTATTTTTTTAACACGGCTGGCCAGGACAATAGTTGGATGTTAAACTTGGGTGCGGGAAGAATTCGTGTTATTTTAAATGCGCATTTAGTAAATAATACCGGAACTCGCGAAATGTTACTGGATAGGGCAATTAGGTATTTTAAAAGATTTATGGGGGAGGCAGCTTGGACGGCAATCGATGAGGATACGTTGCATCAGGTCCCATTCGAATCGCATAGGTGTCGAATAGAACTTGACGATTCCCTACTAGAAGACAATACGATCATGTCAGAAGGAAATAGCACCCCTTCCACGATTCTTAGGAACAGTTCACAGGGAGAAAGTAATTATGCACCTTTGGAATCCGGATCATTTAGTGGGGGGATACTTAAAACCCCAGTCGCTTTAACCACAACAGTCACCACAAATACAAATACGGTGGTGAAAAGTAGAATAACAGACAATAAAGCAACAATTACCCAGCCCTCCATATCTGACCAAAACCCAGAAAAATTTACGTGGCCAACAATTTTACCCTTAAGAGAGGGGGCAGCTGTTCGATTAGATTCACGAAGAATGAGTAGGCCGCACTCCCCGGTAGGGGAAATGTCCGTACATTTTCCGAATCAAATCTCCCAAAGTATATCAGTTCCTACTTCTTCAAGGGCTACTTTTGAAAGCAATTTTAACCATGTAGCTAGCTTACAAAATTTAGGAATGGTGAACACAGTAGATACAGGTAGGCTTATATACTATGAGGGCCCAGATAGGTTATATTTGGAGGGTGGTTTACATTCTCGAAACCCTCTCCAACACCATTTTCTAATAGAGCGCAATTTTTGTCGCAACCGAGTCGGAATAATAGAACAGGTGTCGCTAATTTTCCAAACTTTATAGAAAATGAGGCGAGACAGAGGCTAATTTTTCAGGACTTATTAGGAACACCGAATGAAATTTTTGCAAATAATTTAACATCGGGACAAGCGGATCACAGAAGTGGTTACGGTATGCGGAATGAAACCTATGCAGGATTAAACCATCTCTATTCTCAATATCGGGAAAAAAGAAGAAATTTTGGTATTCAACCAAATGAACCCATCAGGTATGGTACCTATAAAGGTGATGTTCCTAGGGAGGTCCCACAAAGTAGTTTCTACCGCCAACCCCACTACCATCCCTCTTATCTTGGCCCACAATGTGGCTTATATACTAAGCAGCCTACTGCTTTCAGATTGGACAGTAGTCCTTATAGGAGGGGTAATAAAAGTCTGTTACAAATCGCATAGCAGTGAAATATTACGTTCACAGGGCGTGGTGATACTAGTGTAATCACATTTTTAGATAGAGTAGAGGATGGGCGGGCAGTAGATTCTTAAGTGATGGTATAGCCTTAGAATGGTGTAGGCATAATCGACACTTATGGAGGAATTAACAAGATTTCAAATTCGCTTTTTGCAATAGGTTTGGGGATATTAATTATCAAAAGCGACTAGAGGAGCAGATAAGAGCTCGTAGACAGGGTCCAGGAGAATCTAGTGTAGATTACTTAACATATATGATGGGTCTGTATAGACTTTACCCACGTCCAATCCCACTAGAAGAACAACTGTATAGAGCTTATAGTAATATGCGCCGCTAAATAAGATGTGCGATTAGGCGCCCAAGATTATGAACGATCAGCCCCTATGGGTGATGAAGATATCCTGCCTCCGTCGCCTAAAAATTCTTTTCTTCCTGAATACGCTTACAGACCGAGTAAAAAGCCGAACAAAGCTAATATCCAAAAGAAATTGGAGGTACCGATAGCCACGATAGGTACAAGCGAACCTAAAAGGGGTTCCTGTATGGAAAATTCGCGGAATAAAATCAAATTGTTAGAGGCCCGTTTCAAAAATGAGTGGGATAATAAAGAGAGCGCAGGTTTGAAAAACTTAATTGAAATGGTTTTTAATTTATCAAAACAACCTAAAAAGATAAAAATATCCAGTCCAGGTAATTCGAAATCGAGTTCTATGAAAGAGATTTCGGATTCCGCAACTAAACAATCTCTCGGAAATAACCCGAAAGGTATCTCACAGGAGGAAAGATATAGGAATTATAAATGTAGAAACTGCAAAAATTTAGGCCACCCCTATTTTAAATGTCCTGAGGTAAAGCGAAAGTATTATTATAGGTGCGGGGCAGAAGGGATATTTAAGAGCGATTGTCCCAAATGCCAAGCGAAGGGAAACGAACAGGGAAGGAAATATTAGGGCCCCTAATTCCTCCCGTAACAAATCACGGAGCCCAATTATCAAAAGATAATAAGGGTAGCACTCAAGAGCCGACTATTACTATTTTGGCTCCGTCAATTTCGAGAACGGTAAATAATGTAATCGTTTGTAGCTAATGGTGCAACCTCTTAGATTCTGGGGCGGTTATTCCTGCCGATAGAATTAGGTGGTGTGATGCATGAAGTACCTTTTCGAATAACTAAAGCGTTATCACCACAATGTATTTTGGACTGGGACTTTATGCGTAAGTTCGGTCTCATCCAAGATGGGTTTAGAAACGCGTGGTATTTAGCTAGGCTTTCTGTTGAAGAACAAATTGTTCATCATGGGGACGGTAGTGTAACTCCTATGAGCGGAGACGATATCAGACAGCAAGGGACTTGCTGTGGATTGGTAGAGTTTTTTGAGGTCGAGAGTGACTGTCTTCAGAAATTTCTTGCAGCAGTCATTCTGTCCGGCAGTCCGAAATATGTTTGACCCACCTCACTGAACACAAAATTTATGTTCAGGGGCATTCCCCAATCAAATAGACACCATCGTGTTTCTACGATTGTATTGGCAGCAATGTATGATGAGGTGCATAAGCTTTAATCGGAAGACTTTATCGAACTATCCAGTTCAGAGTGGTCTAGTCCAGTGGTGATGGTGAAGAAACCTACCGGTGCATATCGCATATGTATTGACTATAGAAAACTCAATGACATTTTTAAGGGCGATGCATACCCACTTCCTTTTTTAGAGGATATACTGGATAAGTTACGGTCAGCCCATTATATTTCGACCATTGACTTGAGTCTAGCTTATCATCAACTTCCTCTGGAGGATGCCAGTCGAGCTGTAACAGCATTTTCTGTTCCAGGACGTAGTTTGTCCCAATATAAGCGCATGCCTTTTGGGTTAAGCGGGGCACTTGACACTTTCCAACGATTGATTGACAAATTAATCGGCCCTGTAATGCGCCCCCATTGATTCGCATATCTCGATGATATTATCGTCGTGTCCGAACTTTTGAGGAACATTTAGAATGGCTTAGGAAGGTGTTAGATAAAATCATTGGTGCAGGGCTAACCATTAGTCCCGAGAAAAGTGTGTTTTGCCGATCAGAGGTCCAGTATTTAGGATATCGGGTCAACGAACATGGTTTACAACCTGATGCGGAACGGGTGTCACCTGTTCTAAATTACCCTGTACTGTGCAATATTCGGCAAACGTGATGTTTGTTCGGCACCTTTTAAAAATAAATTAATAATACTGGGGGAAAATTTGTCTTTAAAGTTTGTGTTGTCTATTCAAATAAAATGAAGAAATCAGAATCTTCATCTTAGAGACTAACGCAAATTAAAAACCCCGAAACGTGAGACGCAAAGGGAATCTACAGTGAACGACAATCCCAGTCGAGGAAGGTAAAGCAGAGCTGCCAGATCGTGGATGAAATTTACCCCCACCATACCTACCGTTTGGGGGCCGCAAAACAGAAAGTGCATGATTACCACTGTGAGTTCGTATGTAAGCCGAAAATGCACGATTCGACCTCGGAGTTCTGCTGTACGATGATTGCCGATCTG
>NC_046666.1:81899295-81900297 GCF_010883055.1 Belonocnema kinseyi | reverse complement strand
GAGGGAGCTCTTCTTAATATTTTGACACCAAAATCATGTCGATACACCTTACCGACTGCGAGTAAAGCCACCCACGCTTTAACTTGACAGACTGTAAAAGACTTAAAATTTGGATTTAAACTAATTTTAAAGGCATCATGATTTAGAAACTTTTTATATTTAGGTTTTTAGTTATTAATCTTTGAAATTTAAAGGGGTAATTGGAATAACCTTAACACCGGCAGACAAAAAAAGTGGTCTGTCCGACAGACTACACTAGCATATCTATATGTTTTGGGGGTCGCTGAATTCGAATCCGGTGTCCAAATAACCAAGTTGGCTCGTAGTTTTCTGAAAAACGAAAAAATAGACGTAAAATCGACAAAAACAGCGATTTTTCAGGTATATTTTTGCAAAAAAAAAAACATATTTTTTCTCGCCCGGTGGATTTAATCAACATATTTAAATGTCTTTTGGGTCGCTGAATTAAAATCGGAGGCCCAACTAATCAATTTGGCTCATACTTTTATGAAAATCGCAAAAATAGACGTAAAATCGGCGAATACAGCGATTTTTCTTGTATACTTTTGCAACAAAAAAATTTGTCGTACCCGGTGGTATAAATCAGCATATCCTTATGTTTTTGGGGTCGTTGAATCCGAATCCGGGTCAAAATAACACAGTTGGCTCATATTTGATCGAAAAATACAAAAATTGAGGTGCAATCGACGAAAACAGCGGGTTTTCGCGCATATTTTTGCAAAAAACATATATCTTCATCCCCGGTGGACTTCTCTAGCACATCCTTATGTTTTTGGAGTCACTAATTCTGAATCTGGAGTTTAAATAACCCAGTTGGCTCATATTTTATCAAAAAACGCAAAATTAGACATAAGATCGACGAAAACCTTTAAACCTTTATTTCAGAGCTGCCAGATCGTGGATGAAATTTACCCCCACCATACCTACCGTTTGGGAGCCGCAAAACAGAAAGTGCATGATTACCACTGTGAGTTCGTATGT